>NC_056725.1:1225774846-1226052346 GCF_019279795.1 Protopterus annectens
ACCCTTCCCAAGAGAAGACGGTGTTTCTGGAAGCCTTCGGGTCTGGCCCATCTACGTCTTATGTTACTCCCCCCGGCAGGTGTCCTTATACACCTTGTCTCACGCTGGGTGTGGAAGAAACTGGATTCTCTGGAGCCTATCCCCTGCCACCCAGGCAAGATTCTAGGATCCCTAAAAGACAGGTAGTATTGGAGTAAAGGTATCCCTGTAGATGCTATGGTTGTGGTGGCAAACCACCAAAAAGGAATTAGATAACAGATTTCCTCTGTCAATCCTCCCAACAGAGAGTCTAGGGCATTGTCATATTTGGAAAGTGCATTTACACTTCAGCAACCTTTGCCTTATGGTCGCTTAACTACCTGGCACATTTTACTAGCTTACAGAGGGACTTGATCAGGGAACTCCTCTCTAAGTCTACCCCAGAGTCCATGTTGGCAGAGGAAGAGAAAAATTATTCCTCCCAAATGGCCACCCTACAATCTATGTCCAATGCATCCATGTGGTTAATATCTCACACTGCTGAAGGTTCTTCACGAACCTCTGGTTAAGGCATAACCATAAGAACACATGCCTGGATGAGACTATGATTTTGCAGAGCCCTTTAAATCCTCTTTTATGAATGCTCCTTTTGATGGATCTTCCCTGTTTGCACCCAAAGATAAAGACACACTTTCTCGCAGTGTGAACAATGGAAAGACCTTGTCTGCTGGTGGAATCCATTTCTCTACCCTGCAAAGACGTTTCTCTAGGAATCACATTGGTAAGAAGATGTGGTTCCGAAATGCTCAAGGACCTTTTCAGGACTTGCATGGGGATTTTTCTTCCAGAGGCGGCAGGGGGTGGATAATAATGGAAGATGCTGTCCTTGTGGCAGAGAGAGTCTGCAGAACCAATGGTGCAAAGGATCATATCCAGAGGATAATTCATTCCCTTTTCACAAAACCCCTCACAAAAGAAACATCTCCCTTATGTTCCACCCTATCGGAGGGAGTTAGCAGTACTCGAAATCCAAAAGCTGCTAGAAAAGAGAGTCATCCAAAAGGTCCCACCAATCCAAGTAGGATCCATGATTTAACTCAAGGTTCTTTTTAGTGACAAAGAAATCAGGGGACCTGAGACCTATTCTGGATCTCAGTCATCTAAATCACTTTGTGAAGAACTCCAAGTTCCGGATATCATGGTTCAGCCCATTCTGCCTCTTCTACAGAAGGACAAATGGATGTGCTCTGTAGATTTTCAAGATGCATACTATCATATCACAATAGTCAGGCACTGTTGAAGATATCTGCATTTTCAGTTTGGAGCCATTTATTACTAGTTTAGAGCCCTGCCCTTTGGTGTCACCACAGCCTCTAGGCTGTTCACCATATGCATGGCAGTGGTGCCAATTCATGTCAGACTGCACAGATTCAGAGTGTTTCCTTATTTAGATGATTAGCTCCTTTCTGCACCAAGCAAGCATCTCATATCGAAGGCCTGGGATTACTTAGTCCAGTTGTGTGGATTCCTAGGGATCACAGTAAATCTTTTCAAGTCCCATTTTCAACCAGTTCAAGTCTTGGAGTTTATAGCAGTTTTCCTGGACACAGTCAGACAGTTCGTATTCTTACCTCAGAGCAGAATTCATTCTCTAAGACTGCATGTCAGATAGATTCTAGATCATCCCTATCCTCTTGTGAGATTGGTTCTTCAAGTCTTAGGTTCAGTGGCGGAACTGATCCAACCCATGGCTTGCTTTCACATGAGAATTCTCCAATGGACACTGTCAGTACAATGGTCGATGCTTCAGCTTCCGTTAAAGTATCCTATAAAGATTTCACAGGCCTGCAGGGATTCCGTACTTTGGTGGATCCAGTCCAATGAGCTTCGTCAGTAACATCCATTTATCTTTCTTCCCCCAAAGATTACGTTGAGCATGGACGCCTCCCAATTTTGGTGGGGGTGGGGCATTTCTTGGGATGGACTGTTCAGAGTACGTGGTTCCCAGAAGAGACCAATTTGCATATCAGTGTCTTAGAGATGAGAGAGATCCATCCTATTAGCGTTGCAGGCCTTTCAGAACTCTGTCTCTAGTTATGATTGTTATCCAGACAGATAGTATGTCACTGCTTTGGTACATCAACAAACAGGGAGGAACCAGATCTTATCCCCTTTGCCAAGAAGCAATGAGAGTTCAGCAGTGGGCGATCTCCTCCAACCACTTTCTTGTAACAATGCTCATTCCAGGGAAATCAAATGTCTTGGCCGAGAAGCCTAGCTGGTTTATCCTGATGCCGCATGAGTGGTCTCTCAGTCCTAATGTGAAGGTAATGATTTTTCATCACTGGGGTCAACCTTGCTGCAACCTCCTTGCCTCTCCCTTCAACAATAAATGAAGCAGGTTCTCTGCCCTAATTCCCCCTCAAGGGGTGTCACCAAGAGATGCTGTAGTCCACATTTGGCCCCCTGGTCTCCTATATGCTTATCCTCCCCTTCCCTTAATACCCAGATTTCTCCAGAAAGTACAACAGTTGAACAGCAAGGTAATCCTCATTCCTCCCTTCTGACCTCACCAGGAGTGGTTCCCATTCCTTTGGTCTCATCTTCATTGTCCACCTTAGACACTGGACCCCAGTCCAGATCTACTATCACACCCTTCTGGATTTTCATCCAGATATTCAAGGCCTCAAGCTAAGCGCATAGTTTCTCCATTTCCAATGATGACTAGATAGTCCAAGCTTTCCTCTCCAGTTTATCATATTTTATCCATATCTCAAAAACCTTCTACCAGAAAGATTTACAAGAGTAAATGGAAGAGATTTTCACATTGGGAAGAACAGAGAAAGCTGGATCCCTTCACTTCTCTAATTCATACTATATTAGATTTTCTGGTTTCAATTTTTCAAGCTAGTGCCAGTTTTTCCACTGTAAAAGTCCAACTTGCAGCCATTTCTAATTACTACATAGGACATAATGCTGCTCCCCTAGCTTCTTCAGAAATTTGTAAGGCTTTTCTGAAGGGTACTTGTCTACTTAGACCTCCAGTAAGAGACTCTACTCCACCCTGGGATCTTACAGTTTTGTTACAAACTTTAACTCATTCCCCCTTTGAACCTTCTGCTAAGTCAGACCTGAAATTTCTTTCTTGAAATGCAATTTATCTTGTTGCTTTTATGTCAGCAAGGTGAGTTTCTGAACTCCAAGCAGTCACTTCAAAACTGCATTATTTGTTTTTTCACAAAGACAGTGGCATTACATGCAAACTCTTCCTTTCTGGCAAAAGTTATTTCTGAGTCAAACGGGAATAAACTAATTAAATTACCAGTCTTCTTTCCAAATTTTGACTTTTAAGGAGAATACATGCTACGTCTTTTATAGATGTACATAGAAAACTTCCTTTCTGCCTACATAGAACAAAAGGATTGTGAAAAAAAACTGATCAATTGTTTGTCTCCTTTGCTAAAACAAATTGGGGAAACTGGTCTTATCTTAATTGAATAATAGTTTGTATTTCCTTTGTATAGTCTTTAAGAGGTTTGTCCTTACCTAGATCTCCAAAAGCTCGTTCAACTAGATCCATGGCTAGATCTTCTGCTTTTTGGACTAGAACTTCAATTGATAACGTCTATGCTGTGGCTACTTAGCCAGGTTTTATTGCTCATTATAAGGTGGAAATTATGTCCAGGGAGAGGACTGCCTTTGACTCCACAGTTCTCCAGAATATCCTTCCATAAGGGCTACCGAAGATTATCGTAGCTGGGAACTCCATCTCCATCCCAAATGTTGAAAAATTAATGAAAATGACAACATAAGATATTTAAATTATGTACTCATAACTATGCATCTGTGTTGTCCATTTCATTCTTCCTCAACACCCCACCCTCCGTCCCCTTGGCCTTATCCTTTGGGAGTGACCTGATGAGTTATATGGGAAATGGGCCCCTACTCTGTTTTTATTCTGTTTCTTGTTATAATTATAATTATTATTATAAGTGTTAAGGTCTTCTGGCATATTTAACAGCAACAAACTTGATCTGAGATAATTTGGCAAGTATGGGGCATAATAGGTGAAGGGAGGAGCTTAAGAGTCAGATCCAAGAATCTAAAGAGATTTAAGACCCATATGTTAAGGAAGCATGAAAATGGACTACACAGATGCATAGTTATGGTGAGTACATAACTTAAATTTATACCCATCATAAAACATCTACTCAAGGCAGGGTAGAGGCCCGCTCTGCCAGGGCCTTGGCTTCATTTAGCACTTTTTGAAAAGGGCTGGATTCTACAAGTATTCTTGAAGCTGCTTCCTGGTCCTCTGTACATTTACAAAGCACTATAAGCTTGATTTCTTCTGTAGGTCTAGCTCAAACTTTGCTAAGACCATTCTCCAGGGGCTCCTGGACCTTTCTTCTACCACTTCCCAACTATAGTTAGCTTTGGTAGTCTACCAGTATAGCTAAGGCTACTGCACCGGTGATCAATATGAAGAACGTAGTACAGTTTAAGCTGAACTTACAGTAACAGTAGATGTTCAAATGATCACTGCTGCAGTAGCCACTTCCACCCTCCACCCCCCTCATTTTTGGTGTGTTTTTTTATGCCAGTGTGTGGCCAGTTTTTTTGAGGTTCCTAGCATGGCCCTTTCAGGGCTGAGCCACACTTTCTGTGCTGGCAGGAAAGCTTTGAAGGGCTTCACGTCCAAACTTGTCTTTTAGTCAGCTCTGCTCAAGCTGTTTGACAATTTGGGAGCGTGGAAAATGCCCTGAAGCTTTTGGAAGCAGGCTTGCTGTTGTATCTTTGGCAAGATATAACTGGTACAGCTAAGGTTTCTGTGGCTGTGATCATTTGAACATCTACTGTTACGGTAAGTTCAACTTACACAACTCTACTTTTTGTGGTTCACCTTTTATCTGGGGTGCCTTCTCAGCAGTCTGCGTGCCTTTCTTGTGTTTGCATGAATTTTCTCTTGGCACTTTGATTTCCTTTCACATCTTGAAGGCATATAGTAGGCAGCTTGACTAACCATGGGGGGGGGGGTGCGTGCGTGTGTGTGTGTGCATGCAGTGTGTGTGTGTGTGTGTGTGTGTGTGTGTGTGTGTGTGTGTGTGTGTGTGTGTGTGAGAAAGAAAGGTCTGGCAATTGGCTTCCATTTCTTGCTTGTCTGGTAAACTCTGTGGCTGATGTTGACCGATCATGGGGTCAATATAAGAATCAGATGCGACTCAGCAGCAATGGCTGAATGGATAATATGACACACTTATTTCTAGCTATCCAGCCAATAAATAAATAAATAAACTGAAGCTGGTGTGGGCCTTTCTTCCTTTCTACCTATCTCTCAGCTAATATCTTAGGCAAAGGGAGGAGACCACCTCTGTACTCTGGATGTCTCTCTGGAAATAACATTGGAAAGTAGATGTCCATTTGTAGCTAGTTTCCATGAATAAGGAATTTCACATCAACAATGACCCAATTTAAATATCAGTAGTTATGGTGAATATATTCACACAATTGTACCTTCATCTTCAATTATCTGATCTGGTAGAAATTAGTTTATGGGTCCTGAACATTGCTCAGCATTTTATAAGGATAACAGTAATTTCTGCTGACTTTAATGTATGTCGTGCATTGCCTTGTACTGGAGTACATTTTGCAGCTCATAGATCCCAGTCGACAACCTTTTGCCTGCAGTTCTAGAACTAAAAAGTTCAGAAAAGCTGTTTTTTTTTTTTTGCTCATTTTACTTGTATTAGATTGGACTCACCAGATGGAATGCAAGCCATTACAATTTGGCCTGAAGTATTTCTTTCAGCTCTGCTCATTCTGCAAGAAGCTATATTGCACCTTTGCTGTTCCATGCAGTCTATTAAGATGCCACCTGGTCTTTAGTGTGCTTCTTTACTAAGCTTTACAATTTAGATTTTACAGTGGATAACAACAAAGCCAGAACACAAAAGCTGCAACTCTAAAGGTGAGTGGAAACCTACTGCAAAATCCCTTAGATGGTGGACACAGGAAAATATCTTCTAGCCTTGGATGTACAGTGGATATAAAAAGTGCAGACACCCATGTTAAAATGCCAGGTTTTTGTGATATAAAAAAATGAGACCACAATAAATCATTTCAAAACTTTTCCCACCTTTAATGTCACCTATAACTAGTACAATTCAATTGAACAAATCTGTTAGAGGAAAAAAATATAAAAAATAAAAAACATAAGCTGGTTGCATATGTGTGCACACCCTTAAACTAATACTTTGTTGAAGCACCTTTTGATTTAATTACAGCATTCAGTCTTCTTGGGTAGGAGTCTGTCAGCATGGCACATATTGACTTACAATATTTGCCCACTCTTCTTTGCAAAAGCGCTCCAAATCTGTCAGATTGTGAGGACATCTCTTGTGCACAGCCCTCTTCAGGTCACCCCACAGATTTTCTATTGGATTTAGGTCTGGGCTCTGGCTGGGTCATTCCAAAACTTTAATTTTCTTCTGGTGAAGTCAATCTTTTGTTGATTTGGATGTATGCTTGGGGTCATTGTCATGTTGAAAGGTGAAATTCCTCTTCAGCTTCAGCTCTTTAGCAGACACCAGAAGGTTTTGGGCCAAAAGTGACTGGTATTTGGAACTGTTCATAATTCCCTCCACCTTGACAAAAGCCCCAGTTCCAGCTGAAGAAAAGCAACCCCAAAGCATGATACTGCCACCACCATGCTTCACCATAGAGATGGTGTTCTTTTGGTGATGAGAATTGTTGTTTTTGCACCAAACATACCTTTTGGAATTGTGGCTAAAAAGTTCAGCCTTGGTCTCATCAGACCATAACACATTTTCTCACATGCTTTTGGGAGACTTGATGTATTGTTTTGCAAATTTTAGCCAGGCCTGGATGTTTTTCTGTGTAAGAAAAGGCTTCCATCTTGCAACCCTACCCCATAGTCCAGGCATAGGGAGAATACAGGAGATTATCACATGTAGTACACAACCAGTACTTGCCAAAACTTCCTGCAGCTCCTTCAGTGTTTCTGTCGGTCTCTTGGCAGCCTCCCTGACTAGTTTTCATCTTGTATTTTCATCAATTTTGGAGGGACGTCCAGTTCTTTGCAACATCACTTTTGTCCTGTATTTTCTGCACTTTTTGATGACTGTCTTCACTGTGTTCCATGGTATATCCTGTGCTGTGGAAATTTTTTTGTACCCTTCTCCTGACTGATACCTTTCAACAATGAGATCTCTTTGATGCTTTGTAAGCTGTCTGCAAACCATGGCTTTTGCTGTAGCAGGCAACTGAGTAAATGTCAGGAAAAGGGTCTATATCACATCAGCAAATGCTGATATATCGAACTTCAAAGTCCGAAAGCTGAAAAATGCGAAGGAACGAATCAGTGAATTTTTTCTCGGGGAGAAAAACTTGCTGATCCAAAAAAAAAAAAAAGAGTATACAGTCAAAATTAAGTGGGGGTTTTGCCCGTCACACCCCCCCCCAACTTAAATATACCAACTCCAAGATTGCAGCACAGTGGAGAAAACAGCAAAGCCAGGAGAACGGCCCAGCAATTTTTTTCCCTGGGGAAAAAACTCGCTGATCCGTTCCTTCGCTGTTTTCAGCTTTCAGACTTTGAAGTTCGATATATCAGCATTCACTATTTGTAGCATTCGCTGATGTGATATAGACCCTCAGGAAAATCCTACTACGACAGCTGAACTTTATTTGGGGTTAATAAGAGCCTCTTTAATTGATGGCAGGTGTGTACCCAAGAAGACTGAATGCTGTAATTAAATCAAAAGGTGCTTCAACAAAGTATTAGTTTATGGGTGTGCACAACCAGCTTATTGTGCATTTTTTATTTTTTATATTTTTCCCCCTAACAAATTTGTTTTTTCAATTGAATTGTACAGATTATAGGTCACATTAAAGGTGGGAAAAGTTTTGAAATGATTTATTGCGGTCTCATTTTTTTATATCATAAAAACCTGGCATTTAACTGGGGTCTTTACACTTTTTATATCCAATGTAGATCCAAGGCTAGAAGATATTTTCCTGTATCCATCATCTCAGGATTTGGCAGTAGGTTTCCATTCACCTTTAGAATTGCAGCTTTTGTGTTCTGACTTTGTTGTATCACTGTGTGGACATGAAAAAAAGGATGACATACGATAATTCAGTTGTGTGAGGTTCTTAGCATGATAACATACGACTGAAATGGGTGCCTTCTGTGCGGAGTCTGCATGTCCTCCCTGTGGTCGTGTGAGTTTCCTGCGGGTGCTCCGGTTTCCTCCCACAGATATGCTGTAGGTGGATTGGACTCTCTAAATTGGTCCTAGGGGTGAGTGCGTGCATGTGTGTGCCTTCTCTGGAAGGTTGGGCGCCAGGCTGGCAACTCGACACCGTAAAACTCCACTGCCAATCATGAGTGGACAGGTGATCCTCTGTGGTGACCCCTAACCGAGAAAAGCTGGAAGAAAAAGTCTAAAGTATTTTCCTTACCCCATCTACTCAAATGTTCTGTAACCTTCTGTATGTTGTGTAGTTCTGCTTTGCTGCTGCTTGAATGCTGTTAATCTGTGGCATGCTTGAGGAAGTACAGTACTTTAAGAACCTTAATAAGCTAATTTGGGTATTACAGAATTTAATTTGAAGTAGAAAGTGATAGTAGAAGTTGATGGCTGCTCCATTGCCCTACTGAAACTGTTCTTTTGAGGTGTTTGTTGTGTGTTGCATTGGTGGTGGTGGTACCGAGGATGGTTCTTTGCTGTTGTGCTGTGATTTCTAAGGGAGGCATCTTCTGTAACACTTTTGGCTGAAATTAGTAGCAGAGATTGATTTTTGTAGCTTACAGATATGAGCTATATGTATATGTCCATATCTCAACCGTGTTATGTTTGTTTTCAGAATAACAGCTCTGTCAACTACTTACTCCTTACTTTAGAGTTGCCTGTTCTACTTATCCATAAGGAGTGGTAGAGCTATGAGACACACACACACAGAGGATTCACCTGTACAAATTTAACAGATCAGAAAATGGTTGTCTAAAGTGGGTTATACCAATGAGTAATGAGTTACTATGAGGACATGCAAAGGATTCATTTGTAAATTGCAGCAGTAAATACCTTGATCAGCTGTTCTTTTCAAAGGAGAATTCATCTGTGTGGTAAGATTCTCTTTCCCACCTACCTCCAAACTGGACTTGTATTCTCCCCTATTCGCAGAACTGTGCAATTCTTTTAGGTTCTAAGGTGGCTTCACCATGCACTTGACTAGCTTTTGTGCCTCTGTGAAAACTTTGAATCTTAGGTTTTTGCAGGATGTTTATGTAGAACTGAATTGATTCATAGTTCTTAGTTCTATACCTGCTGTTTTTTCCCCTACAAGTGTATATAACATGGGTTTCCAGCTAAGAAGAACTAAAGAATAAATTACTCAGTGAGACTTTTTTTTTTTGGTGGGAGGGGGGGCTGGCTTAACTCTGTTTCTTCTTTACATATTGGTATGGGTCTTACAGAGGGGAATGGGTACTGCTGTGCGAAGCTGTGCCGCTCCACCATGCTTGACAAGTTACGTAAGCCGAAATGTAAGTTTTTATTGCATAAGTGACTTCCGTCTTCAAAATTTAGATCTTAGGATGAATGTGTCATATAGCTCTACTTTTCAACTGTTTACAAAAAAAAAAATAATACTTCTAGTGAAACAAGTAAGATTAAAACTCTTAAATAAATATTGTAATGTTATTACTGATGGTGGCTCATTTATGAGGACTGAGCATTGTACTGTAGTTAGTGGTAGTAGAAGCTTCATAATACAGTTGTGGGAGGGGGGTGCAGCTTAATTAAACTTAACTGTACTTTGAATGTTTTAAATTGTAGAAAGTTTGCAGTCACTGGGTCAGAGTGGCATACTCGCTGGTCCTATCCTTTATTTTTTCCTGTGATACAATGGAGTGAACATCAGTCTAATCATTAAATTAATGGCATTAAATTACCCATTCCAAGGCTTATTATCATATTTGTGATAATATCTGTCACAGTGCCTTTATTAATTTGCTGTTTGTGTGGGTTTATTACAGAGCCATTGTTTGTGACCATGACCAAAACACATGTAATTGCTGCTTCCAAGTTAGCATTCTATATTTGGCAGTACAGAGTGGCGAAAAAACTAACGGCATTGGAGATAAATCAGGTAGCACGGACTAAGAAAGAGGGGCGTGAAAGGTAGACCACTTTTACAATTTCAGATTTGATTTTAAAGTACTAGTACTTGTGTACTGTAATTACATTTTATTTTGGCTTATGTTTCACTTGATGTATTGTAGTTTACAGTCAGAGTTTTATACTGGATACTAGAACTAGGTCTCAAAACTCAAGTCTTCACTTGCATTTTCCTGTTAAACATCTGTAAAACAAC
Source organism: Protopterus annectens (assembly GCF_019279795.1). Lineage (NCBI taxonomy): Eukaryota > Metazoa > Chordata > Ceratodontiformes > Protopteridae > Protopterus > Protopterus annectens. Next base: position 1,225,785,224 of record NC_056725.1, read on the forward strand.
TTCAAGTGCACTTACAGGATTAACATCATCCAGTGATGGTCCAATTGTATGTTTCTAGCTACATCACCCACTCTCTGAAAGGCAAGAAATGTCAAAAACTATTTTTCTCACAGTGATAGACTTCATAGATTTTACATTATTGTGTAATAAAATATATTCTTTATCAACTTACTGTACAATTAAGAAGGTGTGTATAAATTACTTAAGCTTTATTTTCCATAATGGCATATAAATTCTTTTGTAATTATTTATAGTTTGAGATGTTTCTGTAGCCTTCTTTGTAACATTCCACTTAAGGCCATACATTTACTGACTAAGCTCTTGACTGATTTCCATTATGGAATTTGGTTCACGTATAGACAGTTCTTAAATGTACTCTCTGAAAGGATTTATTTATTTTTTTACATGCACTAGTAAAATTAAATAGTATCTACCCTTTCAAAATAATCTCTGGATGGGAGATGAGGGGAAAAACATGCTTTGCATTGAAGACCATTTTTCCTGACTGTAACCTGTAGATGTTCTTCGTGTTTCATTGTTGCAGTCATCACATTTGGGTTATCTGCTTGCAGGTAGCCCAGAGTTGGCCTGATTAACAAAGTCTTGGGTCCTGCACCGGTTGCTGTCTCATCTTCCATGGCGTCAGGTAGTCAGGGGTATAAAGCATGCAACCGACGCCATTACATCAGTCTTTCTTGCCGTCAGGCGCCCGAAGCAGAAGCAGTTTGCAAGTGCCAGTCGGCTGACTCCTGAAATTTTCATTTTCGAGTTTCAGATCCGAAGTCTTCAACTAAGCTAAGTACCCCATTGGGGGTCCTTTTTCTTGCTCTAAACCGATGTCAGTAAAAGTCAACAATTGTATTTCTTGTGGAAAGCAAATACCTCATAAAGATTTTCATTCGTATTGCATTCTTTGCCTAGGCCCAGACCATGACGTACCTTGCTGTCAGTTTTGTGCTTTATTCAAACCTCAAACTATTCATCGGCAGTTCATTTTCGCATCTAAATATTTTGGTACTCTGTTCACTTATCCAGAAATGGCTTTGGTAAGCCACCCAACTACCGACATTCCGAAAAAACGCAAAGATAAAGACAGAGACAGACCGCATAGGTCCAAATCTGCCGGCGACGCTTCTCCTAAGCTAGTTGTCAGTTCACCAGTACTCAGTGAGGCACTTTCGCAGCCCCTGATACCCACTACTTCAGAGTCCAGTATGCCGCGAGATGCATCTTCGACTGTGGAACCTGTGGATGTCTCTACCTTGGATGGGTCCGGAACTGCTGTGCAGGGACTGGCTTTTGAGGGTGGTGTATTCAGGCCTACTAACTTGCATATTAAACTGACGCCATCTTCTTCTTCAAGGCCTAAAACTCGATCCATGCCTAGGAAACCGATGCCCAGACCACATGGTCAGGCCCCTATGCTGAAAAAACAAATGATAAGAATGTCTGAAGACCTTATTACTCTAATCAGGGGACGCCACCTTTCTCCCTCTAAGAAACCTAGGACTGATTTTCCTTCTGATTCTGAAATTTCTGTTTTCTCTGATGACCAGGAGTTGCCCTTATCTACCTATGAGGATTCTGATGCAGAGGACTTCATTCCCTCTGCTTCCCCTCCAGAGGATTTCTCTTTTGGCAAAACTTGCATACTCTTAGGGAGAATATCCGCTGGGCCAAGATTACTCTGACTCAAAAAAGAGGCTTAGGGAATTCTTACTCCTACCTCAACACAGGCATTTAGCTATCCCTCCTGTACTGGACACTGTAGATGATGCTTTCTCGGAATCTAGCCTGGCCCCTGACACTTTACCTCCAGCTCCCAGAAAACCTGACAGGTATTACAGGGTACCTGACTCTCACAAGTTCCTCTTTAAGAACCCTACTGCAGATCCTGAGACCATTTCACAGGGACCCAAAGGCATTAAGGCTACTACTAAGCCAGCAAACAAATGAATCCCAGGCAACTCAGCAGGAAATGAAAAAATGCTTATTCAAGCCTCCAAATACGATCTTAGTTTATTAAAAAGCAGACAACTGGGTAAAGCAAATACAAACACAAGCGCTTTCGCCTGGATATTCCAGGCTTTTTCAAGTGTATTAAGTAGTATTTAGGCTAATACTGCCAAAAACCCTCCTCCCTCTGATAGAGATTCCAGGGCCCTGGATAGATGGGGTAAGAAGGTATACACTTCTGCAACTTTGGCCATTAGGGCCTTAAACTGCAAGTTTCATATGTTCAAGTATCAGCAGCATATTATTGGATTGCTTAAACAGAAAATTATGTTGACTCCTGACTATACTGAAAATAAAGAATTACAGGATTTAATGCATTCTGCTGAGCAGGTTGGAAAAGATACTTTGCAATGTGGTTTTGATTCATTGGAGGCATCTTGCAGGGCTGCTGTCACTCGGTCTGTACTTAGAAGGCATGTTTGACTTAAGGAGCAATCTTTGCCAGATCATGTTAAAGCTGAATTACTGGATGCTCCCTTAAACCAAGACTTGCCTGTTTGGCAACAAAGCAGAAGAGGTACTTAAAAAGATGGAGGAAAAAGCTAAATTTATGCAAACTGTTAAAGATTTCCTGCAGGTACAGCCTCCCAGATTTAGTAGGCATTGGCCTTCTAAGAATTGGTCTTTTCCTGCCTCTTCCAGGCCTTCTCAGTTCAAAACCAGAACCAGCAGAACACCCAGGCTTCAATCCCAAGGTACTCACAGGCCTAAGCAGTGGGGGGCTCTCACTTCCAAAGCTGGGAGTAGTAAGACACCCCCGTATGGTAAATTGTCATAACGACTTAACTTTAAACCTTCCAAGCCCTGCTCAACTGACTGTTTCTTTAGGGGGAAAGATCGCCCTGCATGCAAAAAAATGGGAACTCATTACCCAAGACAAATGTGTTTTAAATATAGTCTCCCAAGGATACAGATTCCACTTCCACTCCTTACCAACCCCAAACGGTTGGCCAGACCTACCTCCAAACCAGTGGGCAGAGGCTCAAATGCAAATTCTCTCTCTTCTAAGCATCAGGGCTATTCAACCTGTCCCAGAAGAAGAATGGAGGCAAGGTTTCTACTCAAGACTTTTTCTGGTACCCAGAAAAGACAATTCCTGGCATCCTATCCTGCACCTGTATATCCTAAACACTTTTTTGGAAATCCCAAAATTCAGAATGCTAACTGTACATCAGCTGCTTCCCATGCTGGGAAAAAATGCCTGGTTGGCAACACTGGATTTAAAGGAAGCCTACCTGCACATCCCAATAAAGGAATCTTGCAGAAGATACCTAGGCTTCAGAGCAGGCTACATGCACTATCAGTTCTCTGCACTGCCCTTTGGCTTATCTACTGCACCCATGGTATTCACAAAGTGCCTAGCTCCAGTCATTGCATTTTGCAGGCAAAGAAATATTCAAATATACCCATACCTGGACGATTGCCTAATTCAGGCAGAAAGCCAGGACATACTATTAAATCATCTGGCATTAGTAAAGAAATTGCTGACTTCTCTGGGGTACACTATAAATGAAAATAAATCACATCTAGTACCCTGCCAACAAATTGTATTCCTGGGAGCAAGCTTGAATATAACTTCCCAGATGGCCTACCTCACGCTAGAGAACAAGTTCATTTGACAGCCTATTTCAAACTACTGGCCACAAAGACCCAGCTATCTGCAAGAAAAATACTGCAAGCCCTGGGGTTCATGGCCTCTTGCATTCTACTTATTCCATATGCAAGACTGCATATGAGGAAACTACAAAGGTATCCAAAAACCCTGTGTTGTCAACATTCTCAGGACCTAGAATCAATTATTCCTATCATACCTTGTCTAAGGATAGAGTTCCTTTGGTGGGCAGAGGCCTGCCACCTAAACAAGGGACTGCCATTCATTCTATCCCCTGCCACCCAAACCCTAACAAGAGACACATCAGACTATGCATGGGGGGGGGGGGGCTCACTTGGCAGGGCAGTGCATTCAGAGCAAGTGGAACCCGAGTCAAATGCACCTGCATATCAATCAAAAAGAAATGTTAGCTGTACAGAATGCTCTGACAGCCTTCAAGGACCACATTTTTCCAGGACAATTATGATGGACAACACCACGGTTATGTGATACATAAACAAGCAGGGGGAACCCATTCATACCCTCTTTGCAGACCAGCCATGGCTCTGTGGAACTTAACTTAATTAACAGATTTGATTGCTTGATTAACAAGTATTTATAAGCATTGTAGTTTGTGATTAACTTGTCTGAAGAAGTTTTGTGATTGGAGCAGGACGAAAAGCAGACGCGTGTTGCTTAACAATAAATCTTTGTATTTTATCCGGCTGAGCGGTGGCTTGTTTCATTGGACTTTATTCATTTGTTTTAAGTGTCTGTGGAACACAGCCTTGAGCTACCAAATGCAACTACAAGCTCATTTCCTGCCAGGCAAGCTAAATACACTGGCAGACTACCTAAGCAGAAATCTCATGGACTCACACAAGTGGAAACTGGAACCAAAGATATTCAACATGTTGAGAAACAAATGGGGAAGCCCAGAGATAGACCTGTTTGCCTCCCCTCAGAACTACCAATTGGACAAATTCTGCACAAGGACTCTCCACAGACAAGCTTGGAAAGTGGATGCCCTGTCCTTCACCTGGAAAAACCTATCAGTTTATGCCTTTCCCCCTCTGTCTCTCCTCTCCAAAGTGCTACTAAAGATAAAACAGGACAAACCAAGGACCATATTGATTGCACCAGACTGGCCACGCCAACAATGGTACCCCCTCTTGCGCAGTGTGTCACTGCTGGAACCATGGCACCTGCCCCAGTCCCCTTCCCTGCTGTCCCAGCAGGAGGGGCAAATTCTGCACCCACAGCTTCAAACTCTGAACCTTGCAGCCTGGCTAATTACCTGATCTCTCCATTACCATCCCTCAGTAAGCAAGTGATGGATGTTATTCTGGAGGCAAGGAAGCCTAGTACTAGAAAATCCTATGCTGAAAAATGGAAACGATTCTGTTCCTGGAGCCAAACTCAGGGGATGGGCACAAAAGTGCCCAGTTTACCTCATATTCTTCAATACTTAACTGAGATGCTTCACAAGAGCCTTTCCTTTTCTTCTATTAAAATTCATGCCTCGGCCATTTTAGCACATTATAATACAGAGCTACCCCTTTTCTCTCATCCACTGCTGAAGCAATTCCTCAGAGGGGCCAAAATCTAAGAACACCCAGGAGAGCCTCTACTCCAATTTTGGGACCTTAACTTTGTATTGGAAAAACTCACTCTGCCTCCCTTTGAGCCAGCTGCAAATGCAGAGTTGAAATTTCTTTCTTGGAAAATAGCCTTCCTTCTAGCCATCACTTCAGCAAGAATAGTGTCTGAATTACAGGCCCTCATGGCAGTGGAGCCTTTCGTCAACTTTCATAAGGACAGGGTGTCTCTCAGGACCAATCCTTCCTGTATGCCCAAGATGATTTCCAGTGTGGCCCTTAATCAGTTCATTCATTTGCCAACCTTCTTTTCTAATCCACAGAACAAAGGGGAATGAATACTGCACTCCTTGGACGTGCACAGGCAACTTAGATTTTACTTGGACAGGTCTAAACCTCTCAGGAAATCTGAGCAGCTGCTAGTTGCATTTGCTGCAGGGGCAGAGGGAAAGCCCTTTCTAAGCAAACCATTTGTAAGTGGATAGGCCATTGCATTCATTTCTGCTATAAGCACCATGGAAAATCTACCCCTCAGGGGATAGGACCTCATTCCACCAGGGCTGCATCTACCTCTACAGCCTTTCTCAGAGGTGTCCCTACCAGGGACATCCTAGAAGCTGCTACCTGGAGTTCTGTACATACCTTCACCAAGCATTACCATTTGCAAATGTTTTCTAAATCCAGAGCTGGCTTTGCCACTGCAATCTTGCAGGACCTTATAGCTGGTCCGGATGCTATATAATTGCCTCCTCCCATCCCTAGCTTTGGGAATTTACCCAAATGTGATGACTGCAACAGTGAAACACGAAGGACATAGTACAATTGTATACACTTACTATAAATGTAGATGTTCGAGTGTATTCACTGTTGCAGTCCTAGTTACCCTCCCTCCAGCCCCCTGACTTCTATTGACTGTACCTCTGTTCTTCTTTACTATGCTTAAAGCTTTCTGGTGTATTTGCTTTTTGTTGGAGGTGTAACCTTGTATATAATTGCTTCCCATTATGGGGGCACCTGGCATCTGGGACAAGAAAAACTGATGTAATGGCGTTGGCTGCATGCTTTATACCCCTGACTACCTGACGTCATGGAAGATGAGACAGCAACCGACGCAGGACTCAAGACTTTGATAATCAGGCCGACTGAGGGCTACCTGCAAGCAGATAACCCAAATGTAATGACTGCAACAGTGAATACACACAAACATCTACATTTATGGTAAGTGTACACAACTGTATTTTCTTTCTCCTACAACTCTTTAATGTAGTTGCCAAAGGCTGCATTTGGCTGCTGATGGACAAAATGTTTAATTTCTGTTCTGTACCATTCTAGTAATTGCATCTGAAACAGCAGAGATTATGTACAGTTTTTGTGTAAAAGCTGTATGTGTAAGTTGATTATTCATCTGCAGCTAACATTGTTTTTTTAGCCCAATGAACTTCCCTAGTATGTTATAGCCTTGTTAGGTTCTTTGCACTGACCCAGTATTTTATGACTTGGGTTCTTTGCACCATGTGTACCATATTTTTTCCTAGGTGCTTTTTCTCCTATGCCTAATAACATTCAAGCCTGCCTCTGTCAGACTCTCCCCATTCATTCTCCATTACTAGGGAATTACCCCAATAAAGTACAGGGACAAGAGCTGCCCGGAAGGCCTGTCTTACAGGTGTCCATGTGAGTTGCTTGTGCCCTTGCTTGCATCCTAGCAGTGAGGACCTTGTAAGGTCCAACCCCATAATTTGGGTTGAGATAAGAGATGCTCATATTTTGTACACTTGCTAATGGTCTACCACCAGTTGGTGGAATGATGAACTGAAAGCCTGCCCCAGGACCTGCATCATGGCAATGCACCTCCTCGGAGATATTGTGTCTGTGTGCATCCTGTTCCATCTTACTCTTCCCCTAGGTTTTGCATTCCATCCTCCCCTGCCAGCTCCCAAGACGCTAATTAAACTCTTTCATCTGGGCTTTAATCAGAGCTTTATTCCTGTATGCTACCAGAGCTGGTTACATCTTTTTTTTTTTCCTTCAGGTAACTCATTGCTTTTCTAGTAAAAAGATTGGCCTCTTTGTTTCCTTCACTGTTATTTTTGTATTAAGTTTGCTTTGCCGTACTTTACTCATTGTTAACACCTAACTTGTATATGCAGTGTTTCAACACCTTGTATTTGAGTATCCAGTTTCATTTTAGTGCTGAGGCGGCCCCAGAAATTAATTGTTTAGATGTACAAAAGCTTCTGTAGGTGTTTCACTGCATGGAATACAGGGATTGGAGTTGTGACTTTATAAGCAGCCTCGCAGATTTGACTAGCAAACCCTGTTGCTAGATGAAATAAATGAGATGAGATTGAAGTGAATGGCTAATGCTGTCTGCTGCATCTCAATGTGAGGGTATTGGCTAGGTTTTGCTGCTGGAGTGCTACCCATAGAAAAGATTAACATTGGCCTGAGAGTATGAACATACTGCCAGTTACAGCACTTAAGCCTGCGAAGCTTTGCATAATTCTTGATTGTGTAATTTATTTAGATGTATATACCTAAACAACTTAGAATACTAGGGTTTTAGACAGGCTATAGTTATAGAAGTATATATCCATACTCCTTACCTCGACAACATGCTGTTATGTACCAGTGGGCATGGTAGTTAGGAGCAAGTAGGAAAGCTGATCCAACTACAGATGACCGCTCACCAGCTTTAGACTTTCACCTTCTTTAGCCAGCCAGCAAATTAGAAGTTTCCAGTAAGGCAAACATTTCCTGCAAACAGAAAATTCCATCATCCCAACAGATGATGCTGGGTGCCAAGGTTAAAAGACCCGGAATCTAATAACATTGGGTTATCAAGGTTAGAGAAGAGTAGCAAATTACACAATGTCTCATTATGCCTCTGTATGCCTGAGTAGTATATTAATTCAAGTCAGCATTGTGTGCTCTGTGTAGAGAACATGCACTTGGTATATCCAATGAGTTATACAGCTTATACAAGAATATTAAAATGGTCAACCACAGCTAGGCGTGCTGTATTATATAACTGTTCATCTAACAATTATTCTTCAGTTACAGAGTCTGTTTACAAATTTGTCTTCATATTACAGGGCATTACGTGTTTTTTATTTGAAAACAATGCATTTCTTTTTGTTTCTTATGACCTGGGTGTTTTGTTCAGGTGAATTTAAATAGATTTATACTTCTGATAAAGACCTACCTAATCTACTTATTTCCCTACTTTTTGGACAAGCTAGAAAGCCTACTTAACCAGTTACTGTTTTGTCTTTTCTTGTTCTTAGATGAATATATCGGTTATGGTATTTTTTCTGGTATCCGGTCTGATTTTTTTTTTTTTTTGAAAATGGTAACACGTAAACAACGCTACCTTCATTTGCAGCATGTGGCTACAAGAAGATGTTGCTTTTATATAAATGGAAGCAGCACTGATAGAATGATTCAGTTTTCAAAGTATTCTGTAGTTCACTGTTGAGGTATTTTCTTTTGGGAGGGTCACTGACAATAAGACTGCAGTGGTGGTGCTGCGGTAGCATTGTCGCCTCACAGTAAGACGTTGTCCTGTTCGATTCTCAGCTAGAGCGTCTTCTGTGTGGAGACATGCGTGAATGGGCGTACCATCGTTGAAGGTTGTGCGTCAGGGCCAGCAACTCGGCACATAAAAATCTACTGCCAATCATTAGCGGACCAGAGTTCTGCTATGGTGACCCCTAACTGGGAAAAGCCAAAAGACACAACAACAACTGACAATAAGTCACAACATTTTGGATTTACTTAATTTTTTAATTCTGTATTTTGGATGGATTTTTGTAATAGTTCCTGTCTTCGATGCAAAGACAACACTGGTCACTGTTCTGGTCTTTTATATGTTCAGGTGCCACTGGTCCCTCATTTTCATGCAGAGGAAAATAAACTGCATAGTGGCTTGACATACTGATCTGTTGCCATTTTTTTCAACAGTCATCATCATCTTCTTTCGGCTGTTCCCATTAGGGGTCACCACAGCAGATCATCTGCTTCCATTTCTTCCTGTCCTCTGCATCATGCTCTTTCACACCAACCGCCTGCATGTCTTCTCTCACCACATCCATAAACCTTATCTTAGGCCTTCCTCTTTTCCTCTTACCTGGCAGCTCCATCCTTAGCATCCTTTTCCCAATATAACCAGCATCCCTCCTCATCACATGTCCAAACCAACACAATCTCGCCTCTCTTGCTTTGTCTCCAAACTGCCCAACCTGAGCTGACCCTCTAATATACTGATTCCTAATCCTGTCCATCCTAGTCACATCCAATGCAAATCTTAACATCTTTAACTCTGCCACATCCAGCTCTGACTCCTGCCTTTTCTTCAGTGCTACCGTCTCCAACCCATATAACATAGGTGGTCTCACTACCCTCTTGTAGACCTTCCTTTTCACTCTTATTAGTACCCATCTGTCACAAATCACTCCTGACACTCTTCTCCACCCATTCCACCCTGCCTGTACTCTCTTCTTCACCTCTCTTCCACACTCACCATTACTCTGAACTGTTGATCCCAAGTACTTAAACTCATCCACCTTTACCAACTCTACTCCCTGCATCCTCACCATTCCTCTACCCTCCCTCTCATTTACACACATCTGTTTTAACCCTGCTGACCTTCATTCCTCTCCTCTCTAAAGCTCATCTCCACCTCTCCAGGGTCTCCTCAACCTGGTCCCTACTCTCACTACATATCACAATGTCATCTGCAAACATCATAGTCCACGGGGCCTCCTGTCTAATATCATCTGTCAACTTCTCCATCACCACTGCAAATAAGAAAGGGCTCAGAGCAGATCCTTGATATAATCCCACCTCCACCTTACTTCTTCCAAAACAAAGATCTGTTCCATCTCTGTGGAAGTAAACTTGTTTTTCCTGCCTGACAACAATATGGTACTCTGCATGATGTCCTTCAAGAATGCAACTGCAGTCATAACATGTGGGTTGTCCTGCCTCAGGCAGCCCTCGGTCGGCCGGATTCCAAAGTCTGGGTCCGACGTCGGCTGATGTCGCATTTCTCTCCGACGTCAGCCGACGCCATTTTCTTCAGTCTTTCTTGCCACGCGGTGCCCGAAGCAGAAGCAGTTCGCAAGTGCCGGTCGGTCAGCTCCTGTATTCTACGATACCGAAGTCATCAAAAAAGCTAAGTACCCCATTGGGGACCTTTTCTTGCCTCAGCCGATGTCAGAAATTACTGAAAAAGTTAACAATTGTCTTTCTTGTGGTAAACAAATACCTCATAAGGATTTCCACTCTTACTGTCTCCCTTGCCTGGGCCCAGACCACGACGTCTCGGCCTGTGTAGCCTGTGCTCACTTCAACAAGCGCACTCTCAGGCGCCGGGCGGAGTTCGCTGAAGATTTTTTCGGCGATAATTTTGCTTACACCATGCCGTCGGATCTTCCGACATCGCAAACTCCCAAAAAGCGAAAAGACCGGGACCGACATCCTCGGCCCACGTCTACTACCGACTCCACGCCAAAACCTAGCGCGAGTGCTCCCGTTCCCTCTGAGATGGTCCCTCCACCGCTCCGAACCGAAGACACCACATTACCGACGACTCCGATTCCAGACATTACTCCGACGCCAGTTATAGATTTTCCTCCGGATACCGAAACCGAGGAAATGCCCGAGACCATTGCTGTAGACAAGGTCACTCCTGCACGTGGAGCTGCCAGGCCCCCTATGGCCATGTCTATTAAGGCCTACACTAGGGCTAAGGCAGCCAGCAAAACAAAGCATATTACTTCTAAATCCTTACCTCAGCCGACTCCAGAGACACAAATTATGTCCATGGCTGCTGATTTAATTTCCATGATTAGAGGTTCACAGGCCCATCCTGAGAGAGGATCCCAGCCCCCTCCTGATAAAAGGCCCCGGGTTGAACCCTCTGACCCTACTCCTTCAGATGAAGATTCTGAGGGCTCTGTCCACTCTGATAGCCAGGAAGAGCTCTTTCAGACCTATGAGGACTCGGATGCAGAAGATTCCATCCTCGGCCTCCCTCCTGAGGATATTTCTTTTGGGGAAGTTTTGCACACCATGAGGGAACATTTCAAGTGGCAAGGTCAGGAATATTCTGATTCTAGGAAACGCCTTAGGACTTTCCTTAAGAAGCCTCAGCACAGGCCCTTAGCTATTCCTCCTGTACTTGATGTTCTGGATGATTTGTATTCTGACTCTAGTGCTACCCCTGATTCTCTTCCTCCTGCTCCAGCCAAGCCAGACAGGTATTACAGGGTCCCAGAAACTCATTCCCATTTATTCAGGGCCCATACTGCTGACTTAGAAACTATTTCACAGGGGCCTAAAGGTGTTTCAGCCTCCACTTCAAAAAATCCTTTGCCCTCCAACAGGGAAGCTAGGTCATTAGAGAGATGGGGCAAAAAGGTTTACACATCCACTACCTTATCTATGAGAGCTTTAAATTGCCTTTTTCATATGTTACAATATCAGGATTATCTGTTAGAAGACTTACAAAAATCATTAGCCACTCCTGATCCTTTAGACAGGAAGACTTTGCAGGAAGCTGTACATAACACTCAGCAAGTAAGCAATCACTTCCTGCAGTGTGGATATGATGCACTGGAAGCTTCATGCAGGGCAGCTATGACAGGGGCAGTCATTCGTAGACATGCTTGGTTAAAAGATCAACCTCTACCAGATCATGTAAAAGCAAAACTTCTGGATGCACCGTTGGAAAAGAACAAGCTTTTTGGTGCAAATGCTAAGGATGTGTTAAAGACCATCGAAGAAAAAGCAAAATCAGTTTAGACAGTGAAAGATTTCCTCCAGGTTCAACCCCCAGATTCAGTAGGAATTGGCCTTCAAAAAACTGGTCCTTTCCTAATCCAGAAAACTTTCAAAGGGGTAAGAACAGACGTGGCCGAGGAAGAGGCCAATACAGAGGCCCTTACAGGGGACGACAATGGCAGCCAGGAAACCAAAGAAGTGACGCAGGGGTTTCACCTGCCCCACAACCACAATCTCAATGACTTTCCTCTACTACCGCCTACCAGGGAACAACTAGAAGCTCCCTTGGGCGGGAAGTTAACTCTGTTTGCAGAAAACTGGCACAGACTGACAAAGGACAAATGGATTTTGGACATTATAGACCGAGGGTACAGGTTTCATTTTCATACCTTACCAAGAAAACAAGGCATGCCAAACCTACCACAAAATCAGAGGGCAGAGGCTATCAAGCAAATCACTCTGCTGACTCAGATGAAAGCAATAGAAAGAGTTCCACAACAAGAACAAGACCAGGGTTTTACTCAAGACTGTTCCTTGTTCCAAGAAAAGAATCTCAATGGAGACCAATACTGGACTTGTCCGCATTAAACACCTTTCTCATAGTACCAAAGTTCAAAATGCTGACCTTACAGCAACTCCTTCCCATGCTGGGCAAGGGGTTGTGGCTGATTACTCTGGACCTCAAGGAGGCATACCTGCATGTCCCTATCAGACACAGTTGCAGAAGATACCTCAGATTTCTTGCAGGGCCAGAGCATTATCAATTCTCAGCATTGCCATTTGGCTTATCTACTGCGCCCAGAGTATTCACAAAATGCCTGGCTTCAGTAATTGCTCATTGCAGGCTCCAAGGGATACAAATTTACCCGTATCTGGACGACTGCCTCATACAAGCGGACGACAAATTGATGTTGACAAAAAACCTGGATTATGTCATACGATTACTTCAAGCTCTGGGATACACAGTCAACTTCCAAAAGTCAAGACTGCAGCCATCCCAGCAAATAATCTTCTTAGGAGCCAAACTAGACACAGCCTCTCAGATGGCTTACCTGACAGAAGACAAACAAGAGAAGTTAACTCATTATTTCAAAGGTTTAGCAGATCTCACCCAGATGACTGCAAGGAGATTCCTGCAGGCCCTGGGTTACATGGCATCCTGCATTCTCCTGGTTCCATTAGCAAGACTACACATGAGAAAGCTTCAATGGTACCTAAAAAGCATTTGGTCTCAACACAGCAACAACTTGGAGACAATCATACCACTCATTCCATGCCTACAAAAGGAATTCCTATGGTGGGCCTCGGTGAGCCAGGCAAACACAGGTATGTCATTCAAAAAAACCACAGATAACACAGACCATGACTACAGACGCCTCAGACCTTGGATGGGGGGCGCACATGGAAGGCAGGTGTATACAAGGACAATGGTCTCCAAAGGAAACACATCTGCATATAAACCAAAAGGAAATGCTGGCAGTAATGCATGCCATCGAGGCCTTTCAACACCAACTCCAGCAAGGCCATTTACTGATACGGACAGACAACACCACTGTGATGTGGTACATAAACAAGCAAGGGGCACCCACTCTTGCCCCTTTGCAGACTGACAATGCAGCTTTGGGAGAAATCACTGAGCCTAAACATCCAGTTACAATCCCAGTTTGTTCCAGGAAAAGACAATGTGTTGGCGGACAGCCTAAGCAGGAATTTCACAGATCCACACGAGTGGAGGTTACATCCGAAGGCCTTCAGACAACTCACTTCGACATGGGGCAAGCCAGAAGTGGACCTATTTGCCTCTCACCTCAACCATCTTCTACCAAAATTCTGCACAAGGACATACCATCCAAAAGCTTGGAAAATAGATGCCCTCTCATTCAAATGGAACTCCCTAGCAATCTATGCATTCCCACCTCTGCCTCTGATGACCTCAGTATTACTAAAGATCAAAGCAGAGAAACCCAAGGGAATCATAATAGCTCCGGACTGGCCAAGACAACACTGGTACCCACTACTACGGAGCATATGTCACACCAGAAGGTGGGCCCTTCCCCAGTGGCCTCTACTTTTGACTCAACACAATTTCGAAACACTGCATCCAAATCTTCAGACACTGCAGCTAACAGCCTGGGAGATCCCATAAATAAATTCAGCTTATCTCTCTCCAAGGAAGTTCAGCGGATACTAACAGAGGCACGAAGACCATCCACCAGAAAGGTTTACTTAGCAAAGTGGAAAAGATTCAGCAATTGGAATACCAGCAAGGGACATGATGCATCATTGTTGAACATCCCACTCATCTTGGAATATTTGGCAGATATGTTGAAGAACGGCCTCTCATATTCTTCCATAAAGATACATGCATCTGCTATTTCAGCTAGATACAACACTGATCCTCCTGTTTTTTCTCACCCTTTACTAAGGCAATTCCTCAGGGGAATCAAGAACATTAAGCCACCAAGAAAGGCCCCAGTGCCAGCCTGGGACCTCAATTTTGTCCTAGAAAAACTGACTCTACCTCCATTTGAGCCAGCAGCTTCAGTTGACTTGCAATTTCTCTCTTGGAAGACAGCTTTCCTGTTGGCAATTACATCAGCAAGAAGGGTTTGGAGCTACAGGCCCTAATGGCAATACCACCCTTTATTATTTTTCACAGAGACAGAGTTTCATTAAGGACCAACCCTACTTTCATGCCAAAGGTGGTATCTAGGGTTTCTTTAAATCAAGCAATTCATCTGCCTGCTTTCTTCCCCAATCCTGAGAACAAGGGGAAAGACTGTTGCATACCTTGGACATTCACAGACAACTTACTACCTGGACAGAACCAAGGCCAGTAGGAAGTCTGAACAACTTTTGTAGCTTACGCCCTGCAGTCCAAGGAAAAGCAATTTCAAAACAGACTATTTCAAAATGGATTGGACATTGCATCAGATTCTGTTATTCCTTTCATGGAAAGACTGTTCCAGCCAATGTCAGACCACATTCCACCAGAGCTACAGCCACCTCTACAGCATTCTTAAGAGGGGTGCCTACTAAGGACATTCTAGAAGCTGCTACATGGAGCTCCATGCATACATTCTCCAAACACTACAATCTCCCTCTATACTCCAGATCCAGATCCAGAGCAGGCTTTGCTTGGCAGTCCTGCAGGGTTTGATTGCCACACCATCTTTTTCCTAGAGCATTCCTCCCCCAGCTAAGCTATGGTATTCTACCCACATGTTATGACTGCAGTTGCATTCTTGAAGGACATAGTACAGTTTTGTACCTACCATAAATGTAGATGTCCGATAGACATGCAACTGCAGTCGGATTTTCCCACCCTCCATACCCCTCTATGCCTAGGGTCCACTCCTATCCCTGTTTCTCTTAGCTGGGGATATCTGTTATGGTGTATTTGTTTTATTGCTCATTTATTTGTTTGGAATCCTGTTTTTGTTTTCCAATTTGATTACAGCCTTCCTTGGAGGGCACCTGGCATCTGGGGCAAGAAACACTGAAGAAAATGGCGTCGGCTGATGCTTATATACTCCAGCCGCTCTGACGTCGGAGAGAAATGCGACATCAGCCGACGTCGGACCCAGACTTTGGAATCCGGCCGACCGAGGGCTGCCTGAGGCAGGACAACCCACATGTTATGACTGCAGTTGCATGTCTATCGGACATCTACATTTATGGTAGGTACAAAACTGTACTTTTGTTGTATTCAAAGATTACCTAAAGATTTACCAGAGCCAGTAATTATTCTGTGTAGGACTATACCATAAAGTAGTTTTATGAGACTTGTTTAAAATTAGTAATAATACTGTCAGACTGAGACATTTGAAAGCATTTCTGTGTTACCTGGGAGGCATTTAAAAATTCCTTGAAGTTTAAGAAAAATAGGTTTCTCAACAAAAAAGAAAAAATTTGAAGATACTGAGAAATAGAATGAAAAGGGAATGGAATAAAGTTTAGTTTCTAATAAGAAATGCAAGTCCTCCACAATTTCAATAGCAGATGTTGCTGCTATTTTGCTGACTTCCAAAAATAGAAATTAGAAACCAATCACCAAAGGACCTACAACCAGCTAGTGTCTCCACTGCTGTTGACTCTGAGGATGAAAATAAAATGGCATATTCATTGGCACCTGTGTCAGAACCACCTTCAGTAATTTTAGAAAGATGACAAATGAGGAATGCATAATAGATGATGAGCCAACAGCCCTCACAGTAAGAGGCTTTACCCATTTCAGAACCTTCTCCAGGCACTGCTGGTTTATCTGTCCTGGTATCTGCTCACAGGCTGTTCATAAGGGAATATTTTAGGATTGTCATGGAAGCAGCCAATGTGAAATGAAAAATCGTGTGATTTTTGATTTTCTCCACATTTATGGAACACAGGTAGTTATACAAATCACCCAGTCTCAAGACTTAAACTTGCATTGTACTATTAACAGTACTTCTTGGCACAAAGTATTTCTTATCCATTATATTCCCTACCTTTAGAATAGATTCTGTCTGCACATCAAAGAAAGTACCTCCATGACTCCCTTAAAAGCCAGTCGTGTCGATTTGGATGGGCAACCATATATTCATGCCTGGTATCAATGCAGATGATATTCTCCCCAGAGGAAACTAGTCCACCCATATCACTACAAGGGCAGTGCATCTTTGCTTCTTGTTGGCTGTCTAGCTGAGTATAAACCCATGAACCTGTGAACAGCAGGGCCCTGTGTTGGCCTTTTGGTCTTCCCTCCAGACCACTATGGCCTGGCCTTTAAAATGGAAAAGTATGAACCTTCACAAGAACTGACAATGTCTCTGAAGGTAAAAGAAGATGCAGTAAAGCCTCTCTTCTTTGCTGTCTAAGAAGAGAGACAGAATGAGTCACCACCATACCCAGACCACTACCATGAAAGTAGGTCCTCCTTATCTTTATACTCCCCCCCCAGATATTATTCACAGAGACCATTAAATTTATGGGAGATGTTTTTAACCTTCCATCCTGTAATCCCAACTATATGAGAGATGTTTTTAACTGTTCATCTTATTAGCCCTCTTTTTACAAGAAACAGCATGTGCAGATGCTGAGAATGCAAGAATCAAAATGGACTGTCTCTCCTCTGTTCCATACCTTTAATTATCTAACCAGATCAAACAAAATGCACCAGATAGTCGCCAGCACCCACAAGAAAACAGATGGGTTTTATAAGGCCACTAAGGAAGTGTATGATCTTTAAAATAACCTCAACGCAGATCCATGCAGAATTTTTCTCTGTCTTTTCACTGTGGTTGGTTAATAACACTGATCAGTTTGTTTTTTGATGGGAATGAAGTCTGCTGCCAAATGTGGTAAAAATAAGTATATACCTCTGGTAACTTGCTCTTAAGAGGTCTGAACTGTTTTAACACAACTGTTTTTTTTTTTATTAGAGTTCTGTATTGGGCTAGAAGCTTTTGGATAGTAATGATAAAGACAATATTGAAACAGGTGAAATCATGACTGACTAGATTAGGGTTCACATTTTATGGTGTACATATGACATTGTTTATGCAACATCTATATTAGTTTGTTTTGATAAGGCATTCCTGGCTGAGTAGTTAAATATGCCCAGAAGATATTAAAAGTCAACTTTTAGATACCTCATTCTTTCAGGACACCCTTTTCGGCCAGTCACCTGATGAAATTATAACTAATCTGGAGAAGAAAGGGAAATCATGGTAGCACATTAGTTAAGATCCCTGCCTCTTAGTGTCATGGTTGAGGTTCATTCCTGATCTTTGGTCACTATCTTTGTGGAATTTGCATGTTAATTGTGTACCTCTGTTGTTCATTTTTTTTCCTGAGTACTCTATTGATGTCCTGACTGAAATCACTGTTGCTGTATATTTCCTTTACTGACATCCAGCTAAGGTACCAAATATGTCCGACACATGAGTTCAGCTTACATGTGTCAGGGTATATTGGTGGATGTACGCACAAGTACCCAAGACTTTTTTGCTGCCAGCCCAAACGCAGATCATGCATCTGTTGGACTGATCTACACTGGGTTATGTTCCAGGCATAATAGAAAAAAAAGCACTTAATGTGCAAGTCATTCGTTCCAAAAATCCTTAGGTCGAGGCTTCCCTCCCTTAACAAGTTCCTTGAAACACTGTGTCTAAAATGCTTGGCCCAAGCAAGGATGGCGGAATCCTCAGCGTCTGATGTCTGCCTTCCACCAAAGAAGAAACCCCAAGATGATTCGCAGTCTAGCATTTCTGAGTCAAACATACCCACTGAGGTTGCTGAAGATGCAGTTTGTCAGATATATTCTCATTTGCCTGCTGAGACACCATTAGAGGCCAGTATTGCTCCTGAGGTCTTGCAGGCTGCATATACCGGGTCTATTTTAAATAAACAAAAATCCATTACATCAAATACCAAAACAATGTCACATATTACTCGAACCACGAAAATACCGAACACACGAAACCGTGAAATTTAAAATATCGAATGTTCTTAGTCGGCCAACCCCACCACCCGCTACATACTACCTACCCAAATAAAATAAATAAAGCACATACATACACCAACCAAACTCTGCTCCTAACCCCAAAGTAAAGCACAAAAACTCAACTTCTAACCCTACACTAAACCCCGCTTACACAACTATCTATGTACTATCCTTAACCCCTCCCTAACCTTAAGGTCCATAACAACCGCACACTTCCCCTATAGAGATATACCCAAACAAAATAAATAATACACATAAATACATTTAACAAAACCCTACTTCTAACACTACACTAAACCTTACACACATTACCTATCTATACACTTTAAACACCCAGCTGTAAAAGTCCATCAAATGAACCAAACTCGGACGAATGAAATTAGCGCTTTCAATCACTGGTGACTTAAATAATGTATTAGAATGCAAAGAAGCTTTCTGGCAGTTGTTATTGGGTGCAGACAGAGCACCAGGTTTAAATGAAGTCATCAATTAAAAATGTTTTTTATTATACAGATAGAATACACAATACAGTTATTTTAGAATTAGAGAATAAGTGTATATATATATATATATATATATATATATATATATATTTATGAATAAGCAAAGTGTGTATGTAAATACAGATTTTTCAAGTTTATATACAAAAGATATTTAATTATTACAACATTAATTAGTTATGTCATTTACTGTTTAAGGTAATTATTTTAGCATAAAAGGAAGGGATGGGCATTGTAACTTTGTTTCTGAAGAAGAAGATCACAACATTAAAAAGTGATTGAAAGTGCTAATTTCATTCGTCTGAGTTTGGTTCTATCTATACACTTACCTTAACCCGCACCCTAACCCTAAGGTCCGTAACTATCGCACACTTACCTTATGGAGCTATACAGCAGACGGGCCAACCAAAATACTTCGACATTTCGAATTTTGCGGTTTTGCACATTCGATGATTACATATTTCGGGTCTATATTAGAACATCAAAGTTTTGAAACTTCGAATGTTCTAATATCGACCCCTATTCAGCGAACACTGAAAATAGCGAAGCTGCAGAACACCGAATTCCTTCCTAGGGAAAGAATTTGGTTGGCCGTTTCTGTGACTTTGCTATTTTCCACACTGTGGTGGAAAGTTACGGGTCGGGATCAGGTAAGTGTACGATTGTGTGGACGTGAGGGTTAGAGTATGGGTTAGGTGAGTTAGGGTTAGGGCATGGGTCAGGTAAGTGTGCGATTGTGTGGACATGAGGGTTAGGGCAGGGTAGGTGAGTTAGGGTTAGGGCACGGGTGAGGTGAGTGTGCGATAGTGATGGACCTTAGGATTAGGGTTTGGGTTAAGGTAAATGGATAGCTAGTGGTGTATGTACAGTTTAGTGTAGGGTTAGATGTAGGATTTTAGGTGTATGTATGTGGATTGCTGTTTGTTTGGTGTGCTTGTGTTGTGTGTATGTGTTTCAGAACAGTGAATTTTTTCCCTGGGAAAAAATTCGCTGTTCTGCATATTCGATATTTTCAGCGTTTGCTGAATAGGGGTCGATATTAGAACATTAGAAGTTTCAAAACGTCGATGTTCTAATATAGACCCTGTATTTCGCGCAATACGTGTCAGTGATTTCGTATTCTCGTAAATGGCATTTCGACAATCTAATACGAACCCCATATACCTCAGATGAACCATCCATTATCATTTCAGAGAGGTCACATGGAATCCCCGAAATTCTAGTCTGGGAAGAGATTGCATGTACTCTGATTGAATTACACCAAGGTTCCGAATCTCAGAGACTCATTCAGGTGGACATCATGCCTAAAAAGAAAAGACAAAAAACTAGGCATGTGACTTCCCCTACAGCTTCTAAGGAAAAAAATAATGGATTAGTTTCTCCTAGTGCTCATTTAAAGCTATCATGGCCCTGAAGCCTCCTTCTTTTTTGATCCTGCTGCCACAGGCCACACCAGAAATTTATACCCAAGATTCTTCTTCCTGTGATAAGGAACACAATGCTGATTCTGATCATTGTCTGGATTATTCTTCATAAATGCATTCTCTGGCACAGCCCTCTTTGGATAAAGGGAAATCCCTTTCTCCATAGTCTCTCAATGAGGGAGGCTGTTTTGGAGAAACTGTTCAGAACATGATGAGGCACTTTGAATGACAATCAGAGCAGATCTTTGATACACACATATATATATATATATATATATATATATATATATATATATATATGTATATATATATATACACACATATATATATATATATATATATATATATATATTTAGATATATATATATATATATATATATATATATATATATATATATATATATATATATATATATATATATATATATATATATATATATATATATATATATATATATATATATATATATATATATATATATATATATATATATATATACATATATATATATATATATATCAAAGAGATATAGCATTTTAGAAATGAGCACACCAGCTTCTTCTCCTGTCCCTCTAGTACGAAAGGCATAAAAGGACACCTTCCAGTCAACATCTTCAGCTCCTGATTATCAACCGCCAGCACCTAAAAGACCAGACAGGTTCTATAAAGTACCTGTATAAGAATCTTGTGGCTGTCCCCGATGCAGTCTCTTTCCTTGTATAAGCCATCTAAGCTTCTCCCCAATGCAAATGCCCTCCCCACAGGCAAAGATAGTAGGGCTATGGATAGGTAGGAAAAGAAGGTCTACACCTCCTCCACTCTAGCATTCAGAGCTATTAACTACCAGACACAAATGACCAAATGTTTGCTCTCTGTACTGCAGTCTTTGCAAAAGGTTATGCAAGACCTGCAATCAATGGATTATAAGAAGCAAATGCAGACCTTACTGTCTCAATCTACACAAAAAGCTAGACACAGCAGCAAATGCAGTTATGATGCTGTGGAAGCCACCTTTGATTTGCATGGCTGTGCAGTCAGCCTTATCCTGAAGACTTCAACCCTAAGATCCTAGATTCACCATTAGACAAATGTTAAGAGAAGTTTAAAGCCCTACAAGATTAATGTAAGACTATGAAAGACTTTAGACAAATTCTACTTTCTACTGTCCCTAGGTAAGATAGAAACTAGTTGTAAAAACATAACAGTTGTTCATCTAAACTCCTCCACTGAAATACCACTCTAGAATAGGCAAGCTGTTTATAGATACAACAAAAATAGCTGGAATAAGGGCCAGCTTGCCAATAAAAACAGTAGAGTTTATTAAATACACAGTATATTGGTGCTTTTACAATTCACATGAATGCTTCATCACAGATAAAACTGCAAGTTGTGTTTAAGATGGAATACACCTAATTAATACATGTCCAATCACAATTCAGATACATTTGTTGAAGCTGATTGTCTCAATTTGCAATGTTTGCTGCCAGCAAGCAGAAATAGTAATAATGTGTTGTTCATTAAACAGTTACAAATACTTAAATACATTAAAACACTTCACAGAAAAAAAAGTTTGATTACTATAATCTTTTAGCTCAACTTCTAAGAATGCAATTCAAAGACAATTTGTCATTAAGTCCCAGTTTTCTCATAGCATCTAAATGAATTTGCCCAGAAAGTTCTTTCTGCTCAAGCAGTAACTCACTGTTCCCACCTCTATTGTAAAAACTCTATCAATAATAAAAATATACATATTGTGCAATTTAAATACTCCAGAGTATATTTATATAGTGCATTGGAAGGTTTACATTTCTTAATGGCATAGTTGTGTTCATATATTTGCTCCTTAAGTGTCCTGGTAGTTCTTCCTATATAGAATCCAGGACATGAGGTGCATGTAGCTAAGTAGTAACCACGAATATGAAAACAACAATAACCACTCCGGTGGAAATGGGAAGCACAATCGAGGCAATGGTATGAACCAAAACAAGAATTGCAGATGGATGTGCGAGTGAATTATTAGTCCTACAATTCACAAGACCACAAAATAAGACAACAAAATAAAACATGTTTTATTGGCGTTCTTTCAGTTGTGAATAAAGGTCCTTTGGAGCATATTTTTGCTTGGAGCAGTTCTATTTTGTGCCTTTGGTCTTGTGAATTGTAGGACTAATAATTCACTCGCATGTAGCTAAGTACACTACCATCCTTGTCGCAAAATTACAGATCCTTGGAGAAGTTAAGGTTTTGTTGTAATTTTCAGCTGTGAAAAAGGGGCCATCATTTATGAATCTGCAATATAAACAAACGCATTTGATCATTTTTGACTGACAAGCCCTTTTAGTAGTACCACTGTTATTTCTTTCAAAGATGTAGCACCTGTCTTGTCTGTAGTATTGTTAATAGTGTCTGATGTCACTAGTGTTTCATCTCTGTGTGCTGGTGTTTGCATTTAAAATGGGGGCATATTTGTCTTGTTTACCCTGAAAATATTTCCTCTTTAACTTTCTTCACCAATAAATCTGGATAGCTTCTTTCAAAAACCATTTTAGAAAAGTAGTATCAAATGAAACTAACCTAGAAAGGCGCACCATTTGGCCTTTGATGATGTTTTGTTTCTGGTAAAATGGATGGTTGCTGTTGTAATGAAGCAAAGAATCGGAGTATGTCTCCTTTAGAAATTGTAATATCCAGGTAGTTTATAGAATCTACACCCAAAGATGACATACATTTTAAGAAACTGGTGGAAACATTCAGTTCCACTAAAAATTCCTCAAAACTCAACATGTCATTGGTCCAAAAAAATTAGAATATCATCTAAAAATCTAAAATATCAAAATGCTTTCTTAAAATAAGGTGTAGTAAAGACAATGTTGTGTTCCCAGTCTGCAAGTACTAAGTCTGCATAAGTTGGGGCACATCTAGCTCCCATAGCTACACCTGCCACTTGATGGTAATATTCCCCATCAAAGTAGACTTAATTGTTTTACAATACTAATTCAAGAAATTCAAGTAAAATAAAAATCTCATTTGCACTTTTAGAATCATCTTTCAGTAACATATTGCGAAAATACTGCAATCCTGGGTCGTGTGGGATGATGGCAAACAAATTAAACACATCTATGGTAATAAAAATAACATTTTCATCAAAAGATATAGAACTTAACAGTTCTGACAAGTGCCATAAGTCACGTAAAATATGATCTGATGTTGTCAATCTTCATTCATTCTTGACTGTTGGGTTGAACTGACTCGGCCATTATATCAAGCTCACACTAGCCAAAAACTCTCAAGCCGTGACATAGGAGCCATACTTACAGGCTACCCATACTGCCTCTCTTCCCTTTACGTCAGATCTCATTTGCCGTGTAGAAAATCAAACACGGCTACGGACACATCAGACGTATTCTCAGCACAAGTGCTAAACTTTTTTGATTATATAACTTGTTTTGTCTAACCTTTTTGCTTGTTTCCTCTTTCTCTTGCTCTGTAAGGTTCCAATTTGTTGTGAGTGATTTGTATCTACCCTTTTTCTTACCTTCTAGGTATTCTGCTTACGTTGGCAAAGGCCCCTTCTTTCCCTCTACCTGTTAGTATTTCTTTGATACCATCGCTGGTATCCTTATTTCCTTTCCTCCTACCTTTTTCTCTTAGCCTCTTTGTGGATAATCTTCAAGTACCATTGTTGGTATATCTTCTTCTTCTTTCGGCTTTTCCTGGTTAGGGGTCGCCACAGCGGAACTCTGGTCCGCTAATGATTGGCAGTAGATTTTTATGGTACCGAGGTGCCAGCTCGATGCCCAACCTTTTACGAAGGCACATCCATTCAAGCATGTCTTTCGAACGCCAAAAAAAAAAAAAAAAACTTTATTCTGTACTTCTTGTTTTCATGAATATTTGTGTCTTTTGTGTGTGTGTGTGTGTGTGTGTGTGTGTGTGTGTGTGTGTGTGTGTGTGTGTGTGTGTGTGTGCGTGCGCGCGCATGCCATTTTCTAGTTAGAAAAATGGCAGAAAAACAGAAGGGAACCACAGGGTTCAAACAATGTAGGGACTGTGACAGAAAGATGCCCAATTCTGGTGGGCATCTTTCATGTGTTTATTGCTTGGATGTCCCTCATCTTGAGATACAACCTCCATGTGAACTCTGCAAGGGTTTCAGTGCTCGTACTTGTGCAGAGAGATGAAACAAACTTATTCTTAAGGGACTACTAAAACGCCCATGTAGTTAAGCTCTCTCTGAGGTGGAGACGTCTAAATCTCTCAGGACAGAATCAAAAAAATGGAGCAGTTCGGTACTGTCCTTCCCCGAAGGTACACGAATCGAAGACTCCAAAATCTCGGGTTTCGACTCATCCATCAGAACCTAAGCCTAAAGTTCCTAAGTCTGCACCAACTCCTGCTCCGGCACCAAAACTGGTTAAATCCCCCATGGTGCCTTGTATCATTGTGACTACCCAGACTCCTATGGCATTAACCTTGTCTTTGGTACTGATGACCTCCCCAGCACCGACAATAGTCTCCTCAAATATTTTGGTTCCATCTTCCCCTGCCAAGCAAATTTCTATTCAGCAGACCATGGTGCTGAAGGTCAGATACTGAGTACCCTCAAGACTCGATACTCCACATCTATCGACCCCTTTTTGGGTCAATAGTTAAGTCTCTTAGTAGACAGACCGGAATCGCCTTTGTGAATGTTCATCCATTCCTCCAGGACTCTTTCATAACTGGACATAGTTAGATTGGTGGATCAGCTCTTGGCAGCCGGAGGTCTTCCTGCTCCCTCTCGGACCTCCCTACCTCCCGGAGCCGAGGTTTAGTCTCCCAGGACTTCCACTTATCTTCCTCCTTCAACCTCTCCGCAGGTCTTGGAGCCCACTACTTCATCATTCCCGATGCCACCTACTTTTATACTGACAGTGGATCTCACCTTGGTACCGGAACCGACTCTGTGGTCTTCACTTCCATCGGAGCCATCACACCCATGGGACCAGCATTTGGCTGCCAGCTCTGGGATCCCTGGATCTGCTCAAATTTTTTCCATGGTGCCTTCTATGGATGTTCTTCATGTTTCACTGTTGCAGTCATTACATTTGGGCTATCTGCTTGCAGGTAGCCCTCAACCGTCTTGGATCCTGCGTCGGTTGCTGTCTCTTCTTCCATGATTTCAGGTAGTCAGGGGTATAAAGCATGCAGCCAATGCCATTGCATCAGTCTTTCTTGCCGTGCGGTGCCCGAAGCAGAAGCAGTTTGCAAGTGCCGGTCGGCCGACTCCTAAAATTTTCTTTTTTTGAGTTTCAGAACTGAAGTCTTCTAAAAAGCTAAGTACCCCGTTGGGGATTCTTTTTCTTGCTCTAAACCGATGTCAGTAAAAGTTAACAATTGTATTTCATGTGGAAAGCAAATACCTCATAAAGATTTTCATTCGTACTGCATTCCTTGCTTAGGCCAAGACCACGATGTCCCTCACTATCGGTTTTGTGCCTTATTCAATTTTCGTACTATTCGTCATCGGTTCATTTTCGCATCTAACTATTTTGGTGCTCGGTTCAATTATCCAGAAATGGCTTCGGTAAACCATCCGACTACCGACATCCCGAAAACTGTAAAGATAAAGACAGAGACAGACAGCATAGGTCCAGAGCTGCCGATGACACTTCCGTTAAGCTAGTCGCCAGTTCACCAGTACTCAGTGAGGCGCTTTTGCAGTCCCTGATACCTGCTACTTCAGATTCACAGGCCTCTACTGAGACCCATTCGTAGTGAGGTATGCCGCGAGATGCTTCTTTGACTATGGAACCTAAGGATGCCTCTACCTTGGATGGGTCCAGAGCCGCAGTGCAGGCACTGGCTTCTGAGGGTGTATTCAGGCCTACTGACTTGCATATCAAACCGAAGCCATCTTCTTCTTCAAGGCCTAAGACTCGATCCACGCCTGGAAAACTGACGTCCTAACCACATGGTCAGGCCCATATGCCTAAAAAAAACAAATGATAAGAATGGCTGAAGACCGTATTACTCTAATTAGGGGAAGCCACCCCTCTCACTCTAAGAGACCTAGAACTGATTTTCCTTCTGATTCTTCTGATCAGGATTCTTAAATTTCTGTTTCTTCTGATGACCAGGAATTGTCCTTATCTACCTGTGAGGATTCTGATGCAGAGGACTCCATTCCCTCTGTTTCCCCTCCAGAAGACTTCTCTTTTGGTGAAACTTTGCACACTCTTAGGGAGCACTGGGAAAGCCAGGTGATTCCAAAAAGAGGCTTAGGGAATTCTTACTTCTGCCTCAACAGAGGCCTTTAGCTATCCCATCTGTACTGGACATTGTAGATGATGCCTTCTTGGAACCTAGCCTGGCCCCAGACACCTTACCTCCGGCTCCTAGGAAACCTGACAGGTATTACAGAGTACCGGATTCTCACAAGTTCCTCTTTAAGAATCCTACTGTAGACACAGAGACCATTTCACAGGGACCCAAAAACATTAAGGCTACTACTGCCAAAAATCCTACCCCCTCTGATAGAGATTCCAGGGCCCTGGACAGATGGGTTAAGAAGGCATAAACTTTGGCTAATTTGGCCATTAGGGCCTTAAACTGCCAGTTTCATATGTTAAAGTACCAGCAGCATATTATTGAATCACTTAAACAGAAGATGATGTTGATTCTTGACTGTGCTGAAAAGAAAGTATTACAGGATTTAATGCATTCTGCTGAACAAGTTGGTAAACATGCATTGCAATGTGGTTTTGACTCCATAGAGGCATCATGTAGGGCTGCTGTTACTGGGTCTGTTCTTAGAAGGCATGCTTGGTTTAAGGAGCAAACTCTGCCAGATCATGTCAAAGCCAAATTATTGGATGCTCCCTTAAACCAAGACCGCCTGTTTGGCAATAAAGCAGAAGAAGTTCTTAAAAAGATGGAGGAAAAAGCTAAATCTATGCAAACTGTTAAACATTTCCTGCAAGTACAGCTTTCCAGATTTAGTGGGCATTGGCCTTCTAAGAATTGGTCCTTTCCTGTCTCTTCCAGGCCTTCTCAGTCCAAATCCAGGAACAGCAGACCACCTAGGCCTCAGTCTCAAGGTACTCACAGGTCTAAGCAGTGGGGGGCTCCCACTTCCAAAGCTAGAAGTAGTAAGACACCTCCCTATGGTAAACTGTCACAATGACTTAACCTTAAACCTTCCAAGCCCTTCTCAACTGACCAAGCCTTTAGGGGGAAAGATCACCCTGCATGCAAAAAACTGGGAACTGGTTACCCAAGACAAATGGGTTTTAAATATAGTTTTCCAAGGATACAGATTCCACTTCCACACCTTACCAACCCCAAAAGGTTGGCCAGACTACCCCCAAATCAGTGGGCAAAGGCTCAACAGCAGGTTGTCTCTCTTCTAAGTATCAGGGCTATTCAACCTGTCCCAGCAGAAGAATGGGGACAAGGTTTTTACTCCAGACTTTTCCTGGTACCCAGAAAAGACAACTGGCATCTTATCCTGGACCTGTCTATCCTAAACACCTTCTTGGTAATTCCAAAATTCAAAATGCTAATTCTTCATCAGCCGCTTCCCATGCTGGGCAAAAATGCCTGGTTGGCAACATTGGATTTAAAGGAAGCTTACCTGCACATCCCAATAAGGGATTCTTGCAGAAAATACCTACTCTTCAGAGCAGGCTACATGCACTGTCAGTTCTCTGCACTGCCCTTTGGCTTACCTACTGCGCCCAGGGTATTCACAAAATGTCTAGCTCCAGTCATTGCATTTTCCAGGCAAAGAAATATTCAAATATACCCATACCTGGATGGTTGTCTAATTCAGGCAGAAAGCCAGAAAATACTATTAAATCATCTGGTATTTGTAAAGAAACTGCTAATCTCACTGGGGTACACCTTAAATGAAAATAAATCTCATCTAGTACTCTGCCAACAAATTGTATTCCTGGGAGCAAACTTGAACACAACTTCCCAGATGGCCTACCTCACGCCAGAGAAACTAGTTTTTCTGACACCCTACTTCAAATTACTGGCCACAAAGACCCAGTTAACTGCAAGCTCTGGGGTTCATGGCCTCTTGCATCCTACTAATTCCATATGCAAGACAGCATATGAGGAAACTACAATGGTATCTAAAAAGCCTATGGTGTCAACATTCCCAGGACCTGGAATCAGTGATTCCTGTCATCCCTTGTGTAAAGACAGAATTCCTTTGGTGGGCAGAAGCCTGCTACCTCAACAAGGGACTGTCATTCACTCTACTCCCTGCTGCCCAATCCCTAATAACAGACACTTCAGACTATGCATGGGGGCTCACTTGGAAGGGCAGTGCATTCAGGGCAAATGGAACCTGGGTCAAATGCACCTGCATATCAATCAAAAAGAAATGTTAGCTGTACAGAATGCTCTGACAGCCTTCAAGGACCACATCCTTCCAGGACAATTATAGGTAAAGACAGACACCACTGTTATGTGGTACATAAACAAACAGGAGGGGGGGACACACTCATACCTCCTCTGCAGACTAGTCATGGCTCTGTGGAACAAGGCCTTGAGCTACCAAGTGCACCTACAGGCTTAATTCCTGCCAGGCAAGCTAAATTCACTGGCAGATGACCTAAGCAGAAATCTCATGGACCCACATGAGTGGAAACTGGAACCACAGATATTCAACACGTTGAGAAACAGATGGGAGAGCCCAGAGATAGACCTGTTTGCCTCCCCTCAGAACTACCAATTGGACAAATTCTGTACAAGGACTCCCCACAGACAAGCTTGGAAAGAGGATGCCCTGTCCATCACCTGGGAAAAACGTCAGTTTATGCCTTTCCCTCTCTGCCTCTCCTCTCCAAAGTTCTACTAAAGATCAAACAGGACAAACCAAGGACAATACTCATTGCACCAGACTGGCCACGCCAACACTGGTACCCCCTGTTGCGCAGTGTGTCACTGCTGGAACCATGGTACCTACCTCCGACCCCTTCCCTGCTGTCCCAGCAGGAGGGCCAGATTCTGCACCTCCAGCTTCAAGCCCTGAACCTTGCAGCCTGGCTAATTACCTGATCTCTCCATTACCATCCCTCAGTAAACAAGTGCTGGATGTCATTCTAGAGGCATGGAGGCCTGGTACTAGAAAATCCTATGCTGAAAAGTGGAAAAGATTCTGTTCCTGGAGCCAAACTCAGGGGATGGGCACAATAGTGCCCAGTTTACTGCATATTTTGCAATACATAACAGAAATGCTTCACAAGGGCCTTTCTTTCTCTTCTATTAACATTCATGCCTCTGCCATTTCAACACATTATAATACGTAGCCACCCCTCTTCTCTCACTCACTGCTGAAGTAATTCACCAGAGGGGCCAAAAATTTAAGACCACGCAGGAGTGCCCCTACTCCAGCCTGGGACCTTAACTTTGTATTGGAAAAGCTCACTCTACCTCCCTTTGAGCCAGCTGCATCTGCAGAGTTGAAATTCCTTTCTTGGAAAACGGCCTTCCTTCTAGCCATCACTTCAGCAAGAAGAGTGTCTGAATTACAGGCCCTCATGGCAGTGGAGCCCTTCATCATCTTCCATGCAGACAGGGTATCCCTCAGGACCAATCCTTCCTTTATGCCCAAGGTGGTATCCAGTGTGGCCCTTAATCAGGCCATTCATTTGCCAACCTTCTTTTCTAATCCACAGAACAAAGGAGAATGAATACTGCACTCTCTGGATGTGCACAAACAACTAAGATTTTATTTGGACAGGACTAAGCCTCTCAGAAAAATGGAACAGCTGCTAGTTGCCTTTGCTGCAGGGTCAGAGGGGAAGGCCATTTCAAAGCAAACCATTTCTAAATGGATAGGCTATTGCATTCTTTTCTGCTATAAGCACCATGGAAAACCTACTCCACAGGGGGATAAGATCACATTCCACCAGGGCTGCATCTACTTCAACAGTCTTTCTCAGAGGTGTTCCTACCAGGCCAGGCACATCCTAGAAGCTGCTACCTGGAGTTCTGTTCATACCTTCACCAAGCACTACCACTTGCCTATTTTCTCTAAATCCAGAGCTGGCTTTGCCACTGCAGTCTTGCAGGGCCTTATAGCTAGTCCTAATGCTATCTAATTGCCTCCTCCCATCCTTAGCTTTGGGAATCTACCCAAATGTGATGACTGCAACAGTGAAACACGAAGAACATAGTACAGTTGTGTACACTTACATAAATATAGATGTTCGAGTGTATTCACTTTTGCAATCTTGGTTACCTCCCTCCAGCCCTCTGACTTCTATTTGCTATAACTCTATTCTTGTTTACTGTATTTAAGCTTTCTGGTGTATTTACTTATCATTGGAGGTGTAACCTTGTATATAATTGCTTCCCATTATGGGGGCATCTGACATCTGGGGCAAGAAAAACTGATGTAATGGCGTCGGCTGCATGCTTTATACCCCTGACTACCTGACATCATGGAAGAAGGGACAGCAACCGACGCAGGGCCCAAGACTTTGATAATCAGGCCGTCTGAGGGCTACCTGCAAACAGATAACCCAAATGTAATGACTGCAACAGAGAATACACTCAAACATCTACATTTACTCTCCTTTACAATCCCTCAGTAAACCTGTGATGAATATCATTTTAGAGGCAAGGAGGCCTAGCACTAGAAAATCCTATGCTGAAAAATGGAAAAGATTCTGTGCCTGGAACTCAAGGGATGAGCACAGCAGCGCCCAATTTACCTCAGATTTTACAATACTTAACTGACATGCTTCACAAGGGCCTGCCTTTTCCCTTTATTAAAATCCACGCCTCAGCCATTTCAGCTCATTATAACACAGAACCTCCCCTCTTCTCTCATCCACTGCTCAAGCAGTTCCTCAGAGGGGTCAGGAATTTGGGACCACCCAGGAGAGCTCCAACCCCAGCCTGGGACCTTAACTTTGTTTTGGAGAAACTCACTCTACCTCCTTTCGAGCCAGCTGCTACTGCAGACTTAAAATTTCTTTCTTGGAAAACAGCTTTCCTTTTAGCAATCACTTCAGCTAGAAGGGTAGCTGAATTACAGGCCCTTATGGCAGTGGAACATTTCATCATCTTTCATGCGGACAGGGTGTCCCTCAGAACCAATCCATCCTTCATGCCCAAGATGGTATCCAGTGTGACTTTTAATCAGTCCATTCATTTGCCAACCTTCTTTCCCAAATCCACAGAACAAAGGGGAACGGATACTGCATTCCTTAGATGTGCACAGAAAATTTAGATTCTACTTGGACAGGACAAAACCTCAGAGGAGATCTGAACAACTGCTGGTAGCATTTGCTGCAGGGACAGAGGGGAATGCTATTTCAAAGCAAACCATTTCTAAATGGATAGGCCATTGCATTCATTTCTGCTATAAGCACCATGGGAATCCTATCCCCCAGGGGATCAGACCTCATTCCACCAGGGCTGCATCTACCTCTACAGCCTTTCTCAGAGGTGACCCTACCAGGGACATCCTAGAAGCTGCTACCTGGAGTTCTGTACATACTTTCACCAAGCATTATCATTTGCCAATTTTCTCTAAATCCAGAGCTGGCTTTGCCACTGCAGTCTTGCAGGGCCTTATAGCTGGTCCTAATGCTATCTAAATTCCTCCTTCCAACCATAGCTTTGGGAATCTACCCAAATGTAATGACTGCAACAGTGAAACATGAAGAACATAATACTGTTGTGTACACTTACCATAAATGTAGATGTTCAACTATATTCACTGTTGCAGTCCTGGTTACCCTCCCTCCAGCCCCCTAACTTCTTTTGGCTAGACCTCTACTTTCCTTTACTATGCTTAACAGCCTTTTTGGTGTATTTGCTTTTTTGCTGGAGGTATATCGTTGTACCTTTATATTTAATTGCTCCCCATTAGGGGGGCACCTGACATCTGGGGCAAGAAAAACTGATGTAACGGCGTCGGCTGCATGTTTTATACCCCTGACGACCTGACGTCATGGAAGAAGGGACAGCAACGGATGCAGGACCCAAGACTTTGTTAATCAGGCCGACTGAGGGCTACCTGCAA
The DNA here is from genome assembly GCF_019279795.1 of Protopterus annectens. Classification (NCBI taxonomy): domain Eukaryota; kingdom Metazoa; phylum Chordata; order Ceratodontiformes; family Protopteridae; genus Protopterus; species Protopterus annectens. Next base: position 1,225,817,652 of record NC_056725.1, read on the forward strand.
GCAGATAACCCAAATGTAATGACTGCAACAGTGAATACACTCGAACATCTACATTTATGGTAAGTGTACACAACTGTACTTTTCCAGTTCCATCCCTTGCTGTGCAACTCCAACTGAACTTTTGTACTGGTTTCCAACTGTAGGCTCTAAAGTATTCTTGTATGGCAGCTGATCAGATGCTTCCTGCTCCACTGGTTTATCCTTAATTTGGGGATTCATTATTTTATCATCTTTTGATGTTATCAGAGTTAGATTTTCTACACTAAATCCTTCACTTTACAGGTATTTCATAACTTCAGCTTCTATTTTTTTTAACTTCTACTTTACTAATCTGTTCTGAGTTCCTCCTCTATTGTGATCTTATTTTTCATATTATGAAATTTTCCATATGTGGGTGTTTTTGCCTGTATTTCTCTTTGAATATTTTTGGAGCTACTTTTTTGTATCTCCTTAGCATAAATATTGCACCATATCATATCTCTCTTTCTCATGTCCATATTTTGTTTTTATATCATTCAAAATCTTTAGATTTTGTTCATTATATTTTCTCACTTTATCAGTCACTTCTTTTGCAAACAGCCCAAGGTTTCCTGGTCTATGTAATGTTTTTCATGAAGCAGTTGTATTAATGAATACCAATTTGCATTTGGATCTTTTGGTAGTTTTTATTGTGCAAATATTTTTATTTCCTTTAATTTCTCTCAGTATTTTTGTATATCCTCTGTCTGGAAATTCTGGGCATCTTGAATAATAATAATAATAACACATAATTTGTTTGTTATCCTCAGTAGTCCAATCTATCATCTTTATGGCTCTTTTTTTAGCTTGTCAGCTTTTGTAGACTACTCCTTCCTTCTATTACAGGTGGGGCATCCACTCCCTGAGCCTTGCGTATCCCATTGTTGGAATGTTTTCATGTCTTCAGGATTCTAGACTGTCATTTTTTCCAGTCCTGGCACCAGTGCTACTTCCGGGATTGGGCACTTTTTCATCCTGAGACTTGTACACCTAGCTGTCATTTTTATTTTTAACTTACTTCTGCCCATATCTATATGTCAGTGTTATCTTGGTGAGATTTTGTAAAAACTGGTTCCACCTCCTGAAGGTACTCACCAAGACTTGAGGATAAATTCAGTTCCAGCAATACTACTGCTCTTTGCTTGTTGATTCTATCATTTCTCCATTCAGACCCCCCCTCCACCCCCCCAAGACCCTCATGTTTAAATTTACTCGTGTTATTCTAGATAGTGTCTGTGGTGCTGTATAGAGCAGTGGCGGTGCTAAAGGCTTTGTGGAAGCTGTTTTTAAGCATGACACAGAAGGCCATACTTATTTATATCATTAAATATTTGCTTGTGGATTTTTTCAAGTATTTTTCTAGTGGGCAGACTCTGCAGTTGGTCTGACATCTTTGATTTCTTTAGGTTGGGCATTTTTTGGGAGTAGTTTTATGATGGTAAAAGGCTTAGGGGAAAATGTTTTGAAGTAAGTGGGAGATTGTAGATGTGTGTAAGAGAAGTTGTGAAGAAAGCTCTACCGAATTTAGATAATAAAGGTAGTGTAAAAGGCCTTTATTGTCTAAATTCAGTAGAGCATTAATCATAACTTTTTTTAGAAATTTGTCTAAATTGAAAAGTGGAAGAATAAGCTGCCAGTGTGTAGAGCTGAGATGATAAAGCATGACAGGCTTATGAGAAGCTAATGGAAAGCTGAGGAGGTTGGAATGGGTGTTGTCTAGTTATTTCATGTACTGTGTCTGTTAGTAAGTCTTTTACTCATTTGCAAAGTTGTGGGCATTGCCTGCATGCTAAATGGGATAGGCTGGGAGAGGCCTGTAATTGTTCCAGTTAGATGTTTAATCTCAGACCAAACTGTGGCTTTTAACTAGCATATTTGCCCCTCCTTGACAAATGCTGCTCTGACATAATTAGTGGCTATTCTGGCACTTTATCTAGTTTATCATGCAACAGTTTGTTGACATCATGTTACTTACAGACTTTCCAAGCTTTATTTTTAGCCTGAGGTAGATTTTAGTGTCTGAGGTGAGCCAGAGGCATTTATGCCCAATTGCTTTCTTTTTTATCAGTGGAAATGCAGTATTCTACACAACGTTGTTTTTATCTAAGAAGTATGAGTGCTGAGTTGGGGTCTTCTTGTACATATATATGGTGGGGAACCTCTCTATTATTTTGAAGGTGATGCTGTCTGGAATAGATCGGTAGGAGATGATGTGAGGTGATGTTTTAATTGCTTAGAAGGACCAGAATGATGTTATGGCATTATGGAGCAATTTACATTGTTTGGTAGAATAGTGATATTTAGGCATCTGTACTCTGCTGGTAATGATTAAGTCTAAGGTGCAATTATTGCCTGTTACAGGTTTGGGTCATTGTTGGCAGTTTGACCAGTTGCTGTAGGTTGTAGTGTATTAGCATTTTGTTCAATGTTTAGTTAGAGGGCTTGGCAGCATTTATGTTGAAATCTCTCCGAATGAATGTGTTATGTGGAAGATATTTGGGAGGAGATTTTGCATGGTGTTTACTGATGAGTGAGAGGGATATACATTATGCCAAGATATATGTTGGTGTAAACAAAAATAGTTATGTCAGCTAATATCCAGTTTGTATTATCACTGCTAATAGTTTCTGTTGTAGTTATTCTTTTGATAGTAACTGGTAAATTATTGGGGTCTAGGAGGTCCTGCGTTATGGCTATTATTGGTGTCCTCTTTTGATAGATAGTGATTGGTTAATTATTGTGGAGATGATAATGAAGCGGAGGTGGGTAATTCAAGGTATAAGTAAAGAGTAGAATTTTGCATGCAGATCCTTAAGGAGAATGCCAACAGTCATACAGAATATTATATTCAGAAATTATCAGAAAGTATACCAAGAACTAAGCCATGGGATTTGAAAAAGGAGATTCTGCTGATAGATATGACTGCAATTAGGGGTAAGACAATATGCAAGATTGTCTGGAATTTACTGAAGGAAACTGGCAAAGGAATCAATGCATTGGTATTAAATCATTAGAGATGGAAAAGTATAGAATGGGAGGAGGCCAATAAGACATTTGGATTGCAGGGTAGTGATTGCCTTCCCTATCAGGGATTGAAAGGGGAAGGGATAAGGGAACCATAAATGAAAGGGCTGCACTGGTTGAGTTTTTAAATGAATCTAGAACAGAAGTTGGTGGTAAAAATGGATTATTAGTAGTGTATATAAAATATTGCATGCTAACTAAGGAATCCGTCAGAGGAGGTTAGGAAAGATTGGGAAGAGAGATTTCGCAACCTCCACCCCCAACACAAACCATTAAACACATACTTCACAAAACCAGTGTGCCACGCAATCACAGCCCTTAAGGCAAAATAGCATACCCAACATACTAGTAATAGGTGACTCTATAGTCAGGCACACTGACGTCTCACTCACTAGCTGAATAAGGAGAAGGTTACTGTTAGCTGCCTGTCAGGTGCCAGGATCCCCCACATAACACAAGCACTCAGGTCACTTCAGAACAAGTACAAATATGACTATGTCATTGTCCATGTTGGTGTGAATGACCTGAGCCGTACCTCCCTGGACTACATGAAAAGAGATATGGAAGAGCTCTCTGATCACGTAGCCCAGGTTGGTATGACCCTGACCCTGAGTAGCATCCTGCCCTCACCAAGAATGATACCACGGTATAAAGAAAAAATTATCAGTTTCAACAATTGGCTAAGTTTCTGGTGTCATTCAAAGGGGATCCAGTGTCTGTCTGTCTGGGATGACATGCTCGACAAGCCATGCTGCTTCACTAGAGACGGCTTGCACCTGTCACTCTTAGGCTTTCGAATAATGGCCAAGGCTCTTGCCACCCCCATAGTGCCTTTTCTAGGCAAGGCTCAAAAGACAAACCCACCGCCGTAAATAGCACAAGTAACAAAAAACTTAGGGTAATGCTACTCAATGCCAGAAGTCTAAACCTCAAAATGCATGCACTCGAGGCACTCCTCAGTATGGAGAAAAGTGATATATGTGCAGTAACGGAAACCTGGTTTAAGGCTGCAGAGAGCACCCCGCACTACCAGGCTACAACTCATACCATACATTTCGGCCACAGAACCCGGACCGAAATACAAAAGGTGGGGGCGTATCCATAGTCATCAAGGATACCCATACCTCCAGGTTAGTGGCACAGTACGATGCTTCAGAGATCATCCACGTGCAACTAACAATGGGCAAAACTGCAATTCAAATTGTAGCTTGCTACAGATCACCCACCATGTCCCAGGACCCCCATTCCATGTTTCTGGAAACACTGGGAAACATAAAGGTCCTACCAAACACCCTAATATTGGGTGATTTCAATTGCACAAACATTAACTGGGAGAACTACTCAAGTACTTACTCGCTTGCCCAACATTTCCTAGAATTTATAAGCTCAAACACCGTGGATCAACTGGTCAACACTCCCACCAGAAGTGACAACATATTGGAACTGGTCATCACCAACATGGACGACCAGTGTTCCACATGGGAGGTCAACCCCTCGCTGGTTAGATCTGACCATAAACAAATCACTTTAGATATCCACATTCCGCCCCCACCCCCAGACAAGAAACCACCGTGAAAAACTTTTCAAAAGCAAACTTCACGTTACTTAAGACCCACTCCTCCAAGAAAAGGAAAACAGTCTGGTGGACCCCTGCCATAAACAAGCTATACAATAGGAGGAGGAAGCTAGTACAAAAAAGAGTAAAATCCCAAGAAGGGAAGACATCCCTGATCAGTATCAGCAAGAAACTACGATCCTTCATAAAGTCATCCAAGGCGAGCTTCGAAAGAAAAATTGCCAAGGACTCCAAAGATAACCACAAGGCATTCTTTAGCTATGTCAAGAATCTGAGTGGCAATGCTCAGATCTGCTCGTAGTTAGTGCAGAATGACACAAAATACACTGAACCGACTGATATCGCCAACATCCTGGCAGACAGGTCCATTGCAAACTTCACCCCCAAAAGGGCCCATAACCATACCAGAAGAATGTAGAGCCCCTAAAATCACAGACACTCAGGTTAAAATAGCCCTCTCCAAAGCCAAAAACACAGCATCAATGGGACCGGACGGTGTCCCAGGCTGCATCCTACAGGAGCTCAAAGATGAACTAACCCCTCACCTAAACACACTGTTTAAACTCAGCCTCTCCACAGGCTACGTACCCATAGAGTGGTGCTCAGTAATGGTTATTCTGCTCCACAAAGGTGTAGCCACAAAAGACCCCGGGAGCTATCACCCTATAAGCCTGCCTAGCTTGGTCTGCAAGGCTATGGAGTGCATCATAATGGAACTCATTAACAGAGACATTGGAAACCACCAAACACTAGACCCTACCCAGTTTGGCTTTGTTAATGGCAGATCATGCCTCCTAAACCTGGTGGACTTCTTTCAGACAGTTACCAAGGCTATAGATGAGGGAAAGGTGGTACACACAGCCTACCTAGACCTAGCAAAGGCATTCAACACCATTCCCCTTTCTGGTATTATAGACAAGCTCACCAGCCTGAACATAAACCCCTATGTCACAAGATGGGTTGCAAACTGGCTCACGGACAGAGCCCACATGGTGAGAGTTGCAGGAGCTAGGTCCAACTCTAAACTGGTAACAAGTGGTGTTCCTCAGGGCTCAGTCCTAGGACCCCTCCTGATGTTCATCGTGTTTCAGTGTTGCAGTCATTACATTTGGGTAATCTGCTGGCAGGTTGCCCTCAGTCGGCTTGATTAACAAAGTCTTGGGTCCTGCGTTGGCTGCTGTCCCTTCTTCCATGACATCAGGTCATCAGGGGTATAAAACATGCAGCTGACGCCATTACATCAGTCTTTCTTGCTGTGCGGTGCCCGAAGCAGAAGCAGTTTGCAAGTGCCAGTCGGCCGACTCCTGAATTTTTCGTTTTCGAGTTTCAGGACCAAAGTCTTCAACTAAAAGCTAAGTACCTCGTTGGGGAAACTTTTTCTTGCTCCTTACCTATGTCAGTAAAAGTTAATAATTGTATTACTTGTGGGAAGCAAACACCTCATAAGGATTTTCATTTGTACTGTATTCCTTGCCTAGGCCCTGACCACGACGTACCTTGCTGTCGGTTTTGTGCTTTATTTAATCAGCACACTATCCGTCGTCGGTACATTTTTGCTTCTAAATATTTCGGTTCTCGGTTTAATTATCCAGAAATAATGACGGTTAGCCATCTGACTACCAAAATACCGAAAAAACGCAAAGAAAAAGACAGAGACAGGCTGTTGAGGTCCAAAACTGCCAACGACACTTCTCCTAAGCCAGTCGCCAGTTCGCCAGTACTCAGTGAGGTGCATTCACAGCCCCTGATACCCGCTACTTCTGATTCGCAGGCCTCTACTGAGACCCATTCAGAGTCTGGTATGCCACGAGTTGCTTCACATATGGAACCCGCAGATGTCTCTACTTTGGATGGGTCCGGAGCCGCTGAGCAGGCACCGGCCTCTGAAGGTGTATTCAGGCCTACAGACTTGCATATTAAACCAACTCCAACTTCAGTGCTAAGGCCTAAATCTCGATCTATGTCTAAAAAAACTGACGCCCAGGTCACATGTTCAAGCCCCTATGCCTAAAAAACAAATGATCAAAATGGCTGAAGATTTCATTACTGTAATCAGGGGTAGTCTCCCCCCCTCCTCCAAGAGGCCTAGGACTGAACTTGACTATGAATCTTCTGAACAGGACTCTGTTTCTTCTGACTCTTCTATTGATGTGGATTTGTCCATTCCTACTTATGAGGACTCTGATGCAGAGGATTCCATTCCCTCTGATTCTCCGCCTGAGGATTTCCCTTTTGGGGAAACTTTACATACCTTAAGGGAGCATTTCCACTGGAAAAGTCAGGATTTCTCTGAATCCAAAAAGAGGCTGAGGGATTTCCTTCTTCTTCCTTAGCATAGGCCTTTGGCTATACGTCCTGTACTAGACATTGTTGATGATGTGTTATCGGAATCCAGTATGGCCCCTGATTCCCTGCATCTAGCTCCTAGCAAACCAGACAGGTACTATAGGGTTCCTGAGTCCCACAAATTCCTTTTCAAAAATCCTGTTGCGGATCCTGAAACCATTTCTCAGGGGCCCAAGGGCATTAAGCATTAAAGCTTCTACTGCTAAAAATCCTATCCCTTCTGATAGTGATTCCAGGGTGCTGGACAGATGGGGTAAAAAGGTTTATACTTCTGCTACCTTAGCAATCAGGGCTTTAGACTGTCAATTCCATATGCTAAAATATCAACAGCATATCATGGGACTGCTTAAAAAATTATGTTGATTTCTGACTGTGTGGAGAATAAAGAATTGCAGGATTTATTGCATTCAGCTGAACAAGTTGACAAACATACTTTGCAATGTGGTTTTGATTCTTTAGAGGCCTCTTGCAGGGCTGCTGTTACTGAGTCTGTGCTTAGAAGGCATGCTTGGCTTAAGGAGCACTCTCTGCCTCATCATGTTAAAACAAAAGTTTTGGATGCTCCTTTGCAACAGGACAGCCTGTTTAACAATAAGGCTGAAGAAGTTCTAAAAAAGATGGAAGACAAAGCTAAATCTATGCAGACTGTGAACGATTTCTTACAGGTACAACCTCCTAGATTTAGTAGGCATTGGCCTACTAAGGGCTGGTCCTTTCCAGCTCCTTCCAGAGCCACTACAGCCAAACCCAGACATTCCAAAAGCACCAGGTTTCAGTCCCAAGGGACTTTCAGAACTAAGCAATGGGGTGCTTCCACTTCCAAATCTGGAAACAACAAGGCACCACCCTATGGTAAACAGCCTCAATGACTTCCCTTTAAAATTACCAAGCACTTACCTCTTAGCCGCCCCTTTGGAGGGAAAATTGGCTCTTCATTCAAGATACTGGCAACGTATAACCCAGGATAAATGGGTTTTAAATATAGTGTCCCAGGGATACAGATTTCATTTCCACACGCTGCCAACGCCAAACAGGTGGCCAGACCTACCCCCAAATCAGTGGGCAGAGACTCAGAAACAAGTACTTCCCCTCCTACACATGGGGGCTATTCAACTAGTACCAGAAGAGGAAAAGGGACAAGGTTTCTATTCCAGACTTTTCCTGGTACCCAGAAAAGACAAATCATGGCATCCAGTTCTGGACCTGTCAACTCTAAACACCTTTCTGGACATTCCAAAATTCAAGATGCTGACTCTTCACCAGTTACTTCCTATGCTAGGCAAGAATGTCTGGTTGGCAACTCTAGTTTTAAAAGAGGCTTACCTGTATATCCCAATCAGGGAATCTTGCAGACGATACTTGCGCTTCAAAGCAGGCTGCATGCATTATCAGTTCTCTGCACTGCCCTTTGGCTTGTCTATGGCGCCCAAGGTATTCACAAAGTGCCTGGCTCCAGTGATTGCATTTTGCAGGCAAAGAAATATTCAAATATATCCATACCTGGATGATTGTCTAATTCAGGCAGAAAACCAGGCCATTCTTCTAAAACAACTGGCGTTTGTAAAAAGAGTTCTAACCTGTCTAGGGTACACCATAAACGAAAAGAAATCTCAACTGGTACCCTCTCAAAAAATTACATTCCTGGGTACAAGCTTGAATACAACTGCCCAGATGGCTTTCCTTATGCCAGAAAAGCAAATTAATTTGGTAACTGACTTCAAACAGGTGGCCACAAAAACCCTGCTATCTGCAAGGCAAATACTGCAAGCTTTGGGGTTCATGGCCTCCTGCATTCTTCTAATTCCATATGCAAGACTGCATATGAGGAAACTTCAGTGGTACTTAAAAAGTTTATGGAGTCAACATTGTCATAGCCTGAAAACAATGATTCCTATCATACCATGCCTGTGCCTAGAGTTCCTATGGTGGGCAGAGGCCTGCCACCAAAACAAGGGACTGCCATTCACACCATCCCCTGCCACCCAAACCCTAACTACAGACGCATCCCCCATTAGGGAAACAACCGTAAAAAATTTCTCCAAAGCCAACTTCATGCTTCTTAAGACAGAAGTGGCAAACTTCACCACATCCATGCAGATGGACAATAGAGATACGACTGTTGAATCCTACACAAATGCACTTTATAAGCACTTACACGAGTGCATGGATCTTGCTATCCCTTACAGAACCAAGATGCTATCCTCCAAAAAAGGAAGCCAATCTGGTGGTCTTCTGCCATAAACAAACTCTACAACAGAAGAAAGAAACTGTTGCAAAAAAGAGTAAAATCCCACGATTGGAGGAACTCCCTGGTCAGCCTCAGTAAGAAGCTGAGATCCCTCATAAAATCATCCAAAGCTAGTTATGAAAACAAAATTGCCACTGATTCTAACGACAACCACAAAACATTCTATAGCTATGTAAAGAATCTCAATGGCAACACTCAGATCTGCTCTGAGTTACAGCACAATGACACTAAATATACAGAACCAACTGATATTGCCAACATCCTGGCAGATAGGTTCAGTGCTAACTTTACCCCCCTCTCACCCCCTAAAGGGTCCATCTTTATACCAGAAGAATGCAAAGTTCCTGTAATCACGGCTGCACAGGTAAAAACCTCACTCTCCAAAGCCAAGAACACAGCATCCATGGGACCTGAAAACATCCCAGGCTGCTTTCTACATGAACTACAGAATGAACTGGCACCCCAACTAAGTACCATGTTCAATCATAGCCTCACATCAGGCTTTGTGCCCATTGAATGGCGCACTGTGACAGTTATCCCACTCCACAACAGACACCGGGAACTACAGCCCCATTAGCCTGACAAGCCTAGTCTGCAAGACCATGGAACATATCATCATGGAACTCATAAACAAAGACATTGGAGATCTCCAAACTCTGGACCCCACACAGTTTTGGTTTGTAAAAGGCAGATCATGTCTCCTAAACCTGATAGACTTCTTAGTCACCAAAGCCATAGATGAGGGTAAGGTGGTTCACACAGCCTATCTAGATCTCGCCAAGGCATTCAACACCATCCCCCACTCTTGAATTATAGATAAACTCACTAACCTAGGTATAAATCCCTATGTCACAAGATGGGTTGCCAACTGGCTTACTGACAGAACCCACACTGTGAAAGTAGCAGACTCCAAATCAGACTTCAGACCAGTGACAAGTGGAGTACCACAGGGTTCATTCCTAGGTCCTCTCCTGTTTGGTATCTACTTCTCTGAAGTACAGGCTAACACAGAAGGTCTTTGGCTAACTAAATTCACAGTTGACTGCAAACTAGGAGCCATAATTGAAACTCCTAACTATGTGGACATCCTACAAAAGGGCCTCACTGAGACAGATGCCTGGTGTCAAAGACATGGTCTCAAGCTCAATGCCAAAAAGTGCATTGTCATCACCTTTGGTAAAAACTCTGTACCCATGAACTACCACATAGGCGGTAGTCTACTTAACACCAAACGTGTGCTAAGAGACCTTGGAACCCAGGTGGACAGTAGTCTCTCCTTTGATAATCACATCGCCACAATGGTCAGGAAATCCTTCTACGTGGCACACCTCATCACACAAGGTTTCTCATCCAGAAAAAAATAGGTCATTGTTCCCCTCTACCCATCACTCATTAGACCCATTATATAGAGTACAACGCCCCTTTTGGTATGTACCTCACAAGACATCTACAACAACTGGAAAGGCCGCAAAAATACCTCACAAAGAGGATTACTGGCCTCAAACAGATGCCTTACGCAGACCATCTCAAAAACTCCAGCTTTACTCCGTCGCATATCGCCTACTCACAGGCGATCTCTGCCTAGCATACAAAGCTATGTCAAACCCAGAGCTGTTGGACAAGCTCCACTTAAAGAAATCCCAATCCCTCCGAGCTACATACTCTAGGGACCTAAACCTTGTCACCACAATAAACAGAACATGCTGGAGAGATAGATTCCTGTCTCAGAGACTTCCCATACTCTGGAACAGACTACCTATGTCAAACAGAGCTCCTCATTAGCACTCTTCAAGAAAAATCTTGATGATTTGATGGGTAATAGGAGATTCACCCCGGGGATCACTTCTGTGGTTCTGCTTGACAGGGGCACAGGAAAATAAATTTCTTGGGTGGCGAAAGCCAGTGTACCTTTTTGGCTAGGCTTGTATAGGCCCTAGGGCCAATAGCCTAGCACCTACCTATGAACCTATGAACTACGCATGGGGGGAGGGGGGCTCATCTGGCAGGGAAGTGCATTCAGGGCAAATGGAGCCCAAGTCAAATGCACCTTCATATCAATCAAAAATAAATGTTAGCTGTACAGAATGCACTGACAGCCTTCAAGGACTACCTTCTTCCAGGACAGTTACTGATAAAGACGGACAACACCACGGTTATGTGGTACATAAGCAAGCAGGGGGGGAACACATTCCTACCCCCTCTGCAGACTAGCCATAGCATTGTGGAACATGGCCTTGAGCTACCAAGTACAAGCTCAATTCCTGCCAGGAAAGCTGAATCTCATGGATCCACAGGAATGGAAACTGGAACCACAGATTTTCAACATGCTGACACGCAAATGGGGGAGCCCAGAGATAGATCTATTTGTCTCACCCCAGAACTACCAGTTGGACAAATTTTGCACAAGAACTCATCACAAAAAAGGCTGGAAAGTGGATGCTATGTCCTTCAGCTGGAAAAACCTATCAGTCTATGCCTTTCCCCCTCTGCCTCTGCTCTCCAAAGTTTTTCTAAAGGTCAAACAGGACAAACCAAAAATGATTTTGATTGCTCCAGACTGGCCTCGCCAACACTGGTACCCACTCCTGCGCAGTGTTTCACACATTTCACCATGGCACCTGCCTCAGACACCTTGCTTACTGTCTCAGCAGGAGAACCAAATTCTGCACCCTCAGCTCCAAACATTGAATCTTGCAGCTTGGCTAATCACTTAAATTCCCCCTTAGCATCCCTCAGCAAACCTGTGATGGATGTCATTTTGGAGGCAAGAAGACCTAGTACAAGAAAATCTTATGCTGACAAATGGAAAAGATTCTATGTCTGGAATCAATCTCAAGGGATGAGCACAGCAGTGCCCAATTTACCTCAGATTTTGCAGTACTTAACTGAGATGCTTCACAAGGGCCTGTCTTTTTCTTCCATAAAAATCCATGCCTCAGCCATTTCAGCTCATTACAACACAGAACCCCCCTCCCACTTCTCTCATCCTCTTCTAAAGCAGTATCTCAGACGGACCAAAAACTTGAGACCACCCAGGAGAGCTCCAACCCCCTGCCTGGGACCTTAACTTTGTATTGGAGAAACTCACTCTGCCTTCTTTCGAGCCAGCTGCTACTGCAAACTTAAAATTCCTTTCCTGGAAAACAGCCTTCCTTTTAGCAATCACTTCAGCTAGAAGTATATCTGAACTACAGGCCCTTTTGGCAGTGGAGCTTTTCATCATCTTTCATGCGGACAGGGTGTCACTCAGGACCAATCCATCATTCATGCCCAAGGTGGTATCCAGTGTGGCTCTTAATCAGTCCATTCATTTGCCAACTTTCTTTCCCAATCCACAGAACCAGGGGGAGCGGATACGGCATTCATTGGATGTACACAGACAAATTAGATTCTACTTGGACAGGACTAAATCTCGTAGAAAATCTGAACAACTGCTGGTAGCATTTACTGCAGGGGCAGAAGGGAAGGCTATTTCAAAGCAAACCATTTCTAAATGGATAAGCCATTGTATTTATTTCTGTTATAAGCACCATGGAAAACTTATCCCCCAGGGGATCAGATCTCATTCCACCAGGGCTGCATCTACTTCAACAGACTTTCTCAGAGGGGTTCCTACCAGGAATATTCCACAAGCTGCTACCTGGAGTTCAGTTCATACTTTCACTAAGCGTTATCACTTACCTATTTTCTCTAAATCCAAAGCTGGCTTTGCCACTGCTGTTTTTTAGGGCCTTATAACTGGTCCTAATGCTATATAAATCCATCCTCCCAACCATAGCTTTGGGAATCTACCCAAATGTAATGACTGCAACAGTGAAACACGAATATAGTACAGTTGTGTGCACTTACCATAAATGTAGATGTTTGAGTGTATTCACTGTTGCAGTCTTCGTTACACTCCCTCCAGCCCCCTGTTTTTCTATACCTCTACTTTCTTTTACTATGCTTAAAAGCCATTTTGGTGTATTTGCTTTTGTTTGGAGGTATATTTTTGTGTTTTTAATTTTATATATATATTTTGCTCCCCATTTGAGGGGCACCTGACATCTGGGGCAAGAAAAACTGATGTAATAGCATCAGCTGCCTTTTTTATACCCCTGACGACCTGACGTCATGGAAGAAGGGACAGCAACCGGCGCAGGACCCAAGACTTTGTTAATCAGGCTGACTGAGGGCAACCTGCCAGCAGATTACCCAAATGTAATGACTGCAACAGTGAGTACACTCGAACATCTACATTTATGGTAAGTGTACACAACTGTACTCTTGGCATATACTTCTCAGAGGTACAGGCAAGCTGAGGAGGACTATGGCTGACCAAGTTCGCAGACGGCTGCAAACTAGGGGCTATAATTGACTCTCCAGCTGACACAGACATCCTGCAAAAGGGTCTCACTGAAACGGATACCTGGTATCAAAATTATGGCCTTAAGCTAAATGCCAAAAAGTGCATAGTCATCCCCTTTGGAAAAAACAAAGTACCCACAAACTACCACATAGGTGGTATTCCCCTAAATACGGAAGACGTAATAAGGGATCTGGGGACCCAAGTAGATAGTAAACTTTCCTTTGATAATCATATTGCCAAGGTGGTTAGAAAATCCTTCTATGTGGCCCACCTAATCACAAAAGGGTTCGCATCTAGAGCAAAAGAAGTTATTGTGCCCCTCTACTCATCACTCATCAGACCCATCATAGAGTACAATGCCCCATTTGGGATGTACCTTACAAGACACCTGCAACAGCTGGAAAGGCCGCAGAAGTACCTCACCAAGAGGATCACTGGCCTCAAACAGATGCCCTATGCAGCTCGACTGAAGAAACTCCAGCTGTACTCTGTTGCATACCGCCTACTTAGAGGTGATCTCTGCCTGACATACAAGGCCATGTCCAACCCAGAATTGATGGACATGCTCCACCTAAAGAAAACTATGTACCCTCGAGCCACACGCTCTAGGGATCTAAACCTCACCACAACAATAAATAGGACATGTTGGAAGGATAGATTCCTGTCCCAGAGACTTCCCATGCTTTGGAACAAGATTCCAGTCAACGTTAGGCAGAGCTCCTCGCTAACACTCTTCAAGAGAAACCTTGATGAGTGGATGGGAAAGTTTACCCTGGGGATCACTTCAGTGGCTGTGCTAGACAGAGACACAGGGAACTAATCTAAGGGGGCGTTGAAAGCCAACACATTCTGGCTAGGCTTATAAATGCCTTCGGGCAGATAGCCTAGTACCTACCTATGAATCTATGAAACCTATAAGCAATATGAAGTAAAACAATGGGAGGACATATGTATATCTCTCAAATACGCAACAAACTCTAGAAGTTTTAGGATTTTCACCAGGAAGTGTTTGCATAGATGCTTTTCTACCCCAAGAAAACACCACTGAATATTTCCTCAAGTAGATAGCAAGTTTTGGTGTAATGGGGATTAAAGAGGTACCTGGAAGCATATGTTCTTGGACTGTAATGAGTTGGCACACTTTAAAAAAATCCCTGCAGAGTACTCTGTCAGGAATACTGTAAGCAAATGACTGAGGACATGATTTATTTATCTATCTATCTATCTATCTATCTATCTATCTATCTATCTATCTATCTATCTAATCTTTGAGATGTGATACAGGATCTGAATTGCCTAAATATAGTCAGGCCTTGATAAGTTTAGATGTTCTTCGTGTTTCACTGTTGCAGTCATCACATTTGAGTTATCCCTGCCAGGGTAGTCCTCGGCCGGCCCAAATACCAGAGGCTTAGTATTTCTGTGTCGATTGCTGTTGCTTCAATAGTGACATCAGGTCATCAGTAGTATAAAGTAAGGCAGCTGATGCCATTACATCAGTCTTTCTTGCCGAGGAGCCTGAAGCAGAAGCAGTTCGCATGAGTGCCAGTTAGTCACTACTTGAGTTCGTCTTCCAAATTGAAGCTGAGGTATTCTAAAGCTAAGTACCCCATTGGGGATCCTTTTATCTTGCTCTAACCGATGTCAGAAAAAGTTAACTATTGTCTTGCCTGTGGAAAGCAAATATCACACAGAGACTTTCATTCTTACTGTGTCACTTGCTTAGGCCCAGACCACGACGTCCCTCACCGTCACGTTTGTGCTTTGTGTAACGCCAGAACTATACATTGTCAGGACCTTTTTGTAGCTATATGTTTTCGCTTACAGCCCTCGGAATTCTGATATGGCTTCGGTAAGCCATCTGACAGCAGATCTTCCAAAAAAACGTAAGTATAAAGACAGACCGCACAGGTCCAAACCTACCGATGACGCTTCCGTTAAGCTAGTCGTCAGTTCTCCGGTCCTCAGTGAGGTGCTTTTGCCCATTTCTGTGGATTCACAGGCCACTACCGAGACCCTTTCGGAGTCCGGTATGCTGCAAGACTCTTCTTCGACTAAAGATCCTGCAGTTGTCTCTACCTTGGATGGGTCCAGAGCCGGTGAGCAGGCACCGGCTTCCGAGGAAGTACTTCACATTACCGATTCTCAACACAAACCGACGACTTCTTTCGTGTCTACCATTCTTTCGAAAACTACTGACTTTCTAAGAACCAGGGTACAAACCACACCTAAGAAACCAACGACCCAATGTCAAGGCACCTGCTCTCTTGCCTCAGTCTCAAAAGCTTAAAATGGCAGAAGACCTTATCACGCTGATTAGGGGAAGCCAAGCTACCCCTTCCAAAAGGAAAAGAGATCTGTCCCCAGTAGTTTTATCTGAACAGGAGTCTTGTGACTCTGATGCATCTGAATATGAAGACATGCAACCCCTCTCTGCTTATGAGGATTCTGATGCAGAGGAATCCATTCCTTCAACTTCTCCATTTGAGGACTTTTCCTGTGGGGAAACCCTTCATACCTTAAGGGAGCATTTCTAGTGGGAATGTCAGGACTACCCTCAGTCTAAAAAGAGACTCAGAGAATTCTTAGATCTTCCACAGCACAGACCCCTGGCCATTCCCAAAGTCCTGGATGTTATGGACGATGTTTTCATGGAATCCAGTTTGACTCCTGACACCCTCCCTCCTTCTTCCAGAAAACCTGACTGGTATTACAGAGTCCCTGACTCACACAAACTCCTTTTCAAAAATCCTGCTGCTGACCCTGAAGTAATTTCTCAAGGACCTAAAGGAATTAAAGCAACATCTGCTAAGAATCCCACCCCCTCAGATAGGGATTCCCGAGCAATAGACAGATGGGATAAAAAAGTATACACCTCTGCTACTCTTGCTGTCAGAGCACAAAATTGTCAGTTCCATATGCTAAAATTTCAGCAACGTACCATGGAACTCCTCAAACAACGTGTCTTCCTTTCCTGCTTGTGCAGAATCTAAAGAGTTGCAAGAGTTCATGCATTCTGCAAGTCAAGTAACTAAGCACACCTTACACTCTGGTTTTGATGCCCTAGAAGCTTCTTGCAGGGCAGCAGTCACCGGTTCTGTCCTTAGAAGACATGCATGGCTTAAGGACTAGCCCTTGCCAGACCATGTCAAATCTAAATTATTGGATGCACCCTTGCACAAAGACAACTTATTTGGCACCAAGGCAGAGGAGATCTTAAAAAAGATGGAAGAAAAAGGCTAAATCTATGAAGACAATTAAGGATTTCCTACAGGTCCAGCCACCCAGGTTCAGCAGGCATTGCCCCTCCAAGCACTGGTCCTTTCCTGCCCCCACCAGGTCAGTTCAGCCCAGACCCCAGGGAAGCAGACCCCCCCCCCAGACAACAGCCACAGGGAATGCAGAAATCAAACCAGTGGAGATGTTCTTCGTGTTTCACTGTTGCAGTTATCACATTTGGGTTATCTGCTTGCAGGTAGCCCTCAGTTGGTCTGAATATCAAAGTCTTGGGTCCTGCATCGGTTGCTCTCTCATCTTCCATGATGTTAGGTAGTCAGGGATATAAATCATGTAGCCGACACTATTACATCAGTCTTTCTTGCTGTGCGATGCCCGAAGCAGAAGCAGTTTGCAAGTGCCGGTCGGCTGACTCCTGAAATATTCATTTTCGAGTTTCAGATCTGAAGTCTGCAACTAAGCTAAGTACCCCATTGGGGATCCTTTTTCTTGCTCTAAACCGATGTCAGTAAAAGTTAACAATTGTATTTCTTGTGGAAAGCAAATACCTCATAAAGATTTTCATTCGTACTGCATTCCTTGCCTAGGCCCAGACCACGATGTACCTCGCTGTCAGTTTTGTGCCTTATTCAAACCTCGTACTATTCGTCATTGGTTCATTTTCGCATCTAAATATTTTGGTACTCAGTTCAATTATCCAGAAATGGCTTTGGTAAGCCACCCAACTACCAACATTCCAAAAAAATGCAAAGATAAAGACAGAGACAGACCGCATAGGTCCAAAGCTGCCGACGATGCTTCTCCTATGCTAGTCGCCAGTTCGCCGGTACTCAGTGAGGCACTTTCGCAGCCCCTGATAACCGCTACTTCAGATTCACAGGCGTCTACTGAGACCCATTCGGAGTTCAGTTTGCCGCGAGATGCTTCTTCAAATGTGGAACCTGTGGATGTCTCTACCTTGGATGAGTCCGGAGCCACTGTGCAGGCACCAGCTTCTGAGGGTGTATTCAGGCCTACTGACTTGCATATTAAACCGATGCCATCTTCTTCTTCAAGGCCTAAAACTCAATCCATGCCTAGAAAACCGATGCCCAGACTGCATGGTCAGGCCCCTATGCCTAAAAAACAAATGATAAGAATGGCTGAAGACCTTATTACTGTAATCAGGGGAAGCCACCCTTCTCCCTCTAAGAGACCTAGGACTGATTTTCCTTCTGATCAGGATTCTGAAATTTCTGTTTTCTCTGATGACCATGAGTTGCCCTTATCTACCTATGAGGATTCTGATGCAGAGGACTCCATTTCCTCTGCTTCCACTCCAGAGGATTTCTCTTTTGGTGAAACCTTGCATACTCTTAGAGACTATTTCCACTGGGAAAGCCAGGATTACTCTGACTCCAAAAAGAGGCTTAGGGAATTCTTACTCCTACCTCAACACAGGCCTTTAGCCATCCCTCCTGTACTGGACATTGTAGATGATGCCTTTTCGGAATCTAGCCTGGCCCATGACACTTTACCTCCTGCTCCCAGAAAACCTGACAAGTATTACAGGGTACCTGACTCACAAGTTCCTCTTTAAAAATCCTACTGCAGATCCTGAGACCATTTCACAGGGACCCAAGGGCATTAAGGCTACTACTGCCAAAAACCCTACCCCCTCTGATAGAGATTCCAGGGCCCTGGATAGATGGGGTAAGAAGGTATACACTTCTGCAACCTTGGCCATTAGGGCCTTAAACTGCCAGTTTCATATGTTAAAGTAACAGCAACATATTATTTGATTACTTCAACAGAAAATGATTATGATTCCTGACTGTGCTGAAAATAAAGAATTACAGGATTTAATGCACTCTGCTGAAAAAGTTGGAAAACATACTTTGCAATATGGTTTTGATTCATTAGAGGCATCTTACAGGGCTGCTGTCACTCGGTCTGTACTTAGAAGGCATGCTTGGCTTAAGGAACAATCTTTGCCAGATCATGTTAAAGCTAAATTACTGGATGCTCCTTTAAACCAAGACCGCCTGTTTGGCAGCAAAGCAGAAGAAGTACTTAAAAAGATGGAGGAAAAAGCTAAATCTATGCAAACTGTTAAAGATTTCCTGCAGGTACAGCCTCCCAGATTTAGTAGGCATTGGCCTTCTAAGAATTGGTCCTTTCCTGCCTCTTCCAGGCCTTCTCAGTCCAAACCCAGAATCAGCAGAACACCCAGGCTTCAGTCCCAAGGTACTCACAGGCCTAAGCAGTGGGGGGCCTCCCACTTCCAAAGCTGGGAGTAGTAAGACACCTCCCTATGGTAAACTGTCACAATGACTTAACTTTAAACCTTTCAAGCCCTGCTCAACTGACTGTTCCTTTAGGGGGAAAGATCACCCTGCATGCAAAAAGTTGGGAACTCATTACCCAAGACAAATGGGTTTTAAATATAGTTTCCCAAGGATACAGATTCCACTTCCACTCCTTACCAACCCCAAACGGTTGGACAGACCTACCCCCAAATCAGTGGGCAGAGGCTCAAAGTCAAGTTCTCTCTCTTCTAAGCATAAGGGCTATTCAGCCTGTCCCAGAAGAAGAATGGGGGTAAGGTTTCTACTCAAGACTTCCTGGTACCCAAAAGAAGACAATTCCTGGCATCCTATTCTGCACCTGTCTATCCTAAACACTTCCTTCAAAATGCTATAACTGTTCATCAGCTGCTTCCCATGCTAGGCAAAAATGCCTGGTTGGCAACACTGGATTTAAAGGAAGCCTACCTGCACATCCCAATAAGGGAATCTTGCAGAAGATACCTATGCTTCAGAACAGGCTACATGCACTATCAGTTCTCTGCACCGCAGTTTGGCTTATCTACTGTACCCAGGGTATTCACAAAGTGCCTAGCTGCAGTCATTGCATTTTGCAGACAAAAAAATATTCAAATCTACCTATACCTGGATGATTGTCTAATTCAGGCAGAAAAACAGGACATACTATTACATCATCCGGCATTTGTAAAGAAATTACTAACTTCTCTGGGGTACACCATAAACAAAAAGAAATCACATCTAGTATCCTGTCAACAAATTGTATTTCTGGGAGCAAGCTTGAATACAACTTCCCAGATGGCCTACCTCATGCGAGAGAAACAAGTTCATTTGACAGCCCTCTTTAAACTACTGGCCACAAAGACCCAGCTATATGCAAGGAAAATACTGCAAGCCCTGGGGTTCATGGCCTCTTGCATTCTACTGATTCCATATGCAAGACTGCATGTGAGGAAACTACAATGGTATCTAAAAAGCCCATGGTGTCAACATTCTCATTACCTAGAATCAATGATTCCTATCATACCTTGTCTAAAGATAGAGTTCCTTTTCGTGGGCAGAGGCCTGCCACCAAAACAAGGGACTGCCATTCACTCTACCCCCTGCCACCCAAACCCTAACAACAGACGCATCAGACTGGGTCTATATTAGAACATCAAAGTTTTAAAACTTTGAATTTTCTAATATCGACCCCTATTCAGCGAATGCTGAAAATATCGCACATGCAGAACAGCAAATCTTTTCCCATGGAAAAAAATTGCTGTTCTGAAACACATATACACAACAGAAGCACACCAAGAAAACAGCAATCCACACACATACACTTAAAATCCTACATCTAACCCTATACTAAACTGTACATACACTACTATTTATCCACTTACCTTAACCCAAACCCTAATCCTAAGGTCTGTCACTATCGCACACTCATCTCACCCGCGCCCTAACCCTAACTCACCTACCCTACCCTAACCCTCATGTCCACACAATCGTACACTTATCTGACCCATGCCCTAACCCTAACTCAACTACCCTGCCCTTACCCTCATGTCCACATAATCGCACACTTACCTGACCTGCGCCTTAACCCTAATTCACCTACCCCGCCCTTACCCTCACGTCCACACAATCACACACTTACCTGACCCGAGTCCTAACCCATGCCCTAACCCTCACGTCCACACAATCACACCCTTACCTGAACCCGACCCATCACTTTCCACCACAGTGCTATAAATAGCGAAGCCACAGAAATGGCCAACCAAATTCTTTCCCTAGGAAAGAATTCGGTGATGTTCATCGTGCATACAGCTGCAGTCATAACAGATGGGTTATCCTGCCATCAGGCGAGTCCTCGGTCGGCCGAATTCCAAAGTCTAGGTCTGGCGTCGGTTGTCGTCGCTTCTTCCCTGATGTCAGTGCGGCAGGGGTATGAAAGAACCAGCCGACGCCATCTTCTTCAGTCTTTCTTGCCGCGCGGTGCCCGAAGCAGAAGCAGTTCGCAAGTGCCGGTCGGCCAGCTCCTGAGATTTATGAAAGTATTAAAGCCGAAGTCTTCTTGAAAGCAAGTACCCCGTTGGGGAAACTTTTCTTGCCTCAGATGGATGTCAGACAAAGTTAATAATTGCATTTCATGTGGGAAGCAAATACCACATAAGGATTTCCATTCTTTCTGTATTCCTTGCTTAGGCCCAGACCACGACATCTCGGCCTGCCGTTTTTGTGGTAGATTCAACAAACGCACTATTAAGCATCGGGCGGAGTTCGCCCAACACTATTTTGGTAAAAAATTTAATTACATTATGTCGTCGGATACTCCGACTCCAGTTTTGAGTAAAAGACGCAAAGATAAGGACTGACATACGAGGTCTGCGGCTTCTACCGACACCACGCTAAAGCCGACTACCGGTGCTCCGGTTCTCAGTGAGGTGCCTACGCAGCCCCTGAGTACCGATGACGCTTCTTTAGCGGTGTCTTCTGTGCCCGAGGTCGCAGGCTGCTCGGCCCCCACTCCAACTGCAGATACCGACGCCACTCTTGGCGGGGAAACTCAGAGTTTAGACAGGCCTGCCACCTCTCAAGGTGTCTTCAGGCCTTCCTCCTTTTCCATTAAGGCTTTCACAAAATCTAAAGCAGCCATGAAAACTAAAACAAGGTCCACAGAGCCCCTCTCAAAGCCCCATGCCTAAAAAACAGACGCTCAAAATGGCTGAGGATTTGATTACTCTTATCAGGGGTTTTCAACCCCCCCTCGGACAAAAGGCCCAGATTGGAGGAAGACTACCCTTCCTCAGATCAAGCCTCTATTACCTCAGAACATTCTGAGGACCAGGAATATTCATATTCCCCTTTTGAAGACTCTGATGCTGAGGAGTCCATTCCCTCTGTCTCCCCCCCTGAGGACTATTCTTTTGGGGAAACCTTACATACCTTGAGGGAACACTTTCACTGGGAAGGCCAAGATTACTCAGATTCCAAGAAAAGGCTCAGGGATTTTCTCTTGCTTCCCCAGCACAGGCCTCTGGCTATCCCTCCTGTCTTGGATATATTAGATGATGTGTACACAGAAGCCAGCTTCCACCCAGATTCTTTACCTCCAGCTCCTGTTAAACCTGATAGGTATTACCGGGTTCCTGATTCACACCAATTCCTATACAAAAGCCATGCTGCTGACCCAGAAACTATTTCTCAGGGTCCCAAGGGAATTAAGGCCTCTACTGCCAAAAACCCATTACCTTCAGAGAGAGATTCCAGAGCTTTAGAAAGGTGGGGGAAAAAGGTATACACCTCGACCACTTTAACCATGAGGGCATTAAACTGTCAGTTCCATATGTTAAAGTATCAACAGTTTTTGTTATCTCAGTTGAAAAGCAAAATGACACAACCTGAGCAACCAGATTTAAAGGAGTTGCAGAATTTGTTGCATAGTGCAGAGCAAGTGGATAAACATACCTTGCAGTGTGGTTTTGATGCTTTAGAGGCCTCATGTAGAGTTGCTGTTACAGGGTCTGTCATACGTAGACATGCTTGGCTCAAAGAGCAAACCTTACCAGATCATGTCAAAGCTAAATTACTAGATGCAACTCTTCAAAAAGATGTATTGTTTGGTGTTAAAGCTGAGGAGGTACTAAAGAAAATGGAGGAAAAGGCAAGATCAATGCAAACAGTGAAAGATTTCCTACAGGTACAACCTCCACGTTTCAGCAGAAACTGGCCTTCAAAAAATTGGTCCTTTCCAGCCACGGACAGACCTTAAAGAGGCAGATACAGGCGCCCGAGGGGTAGAGGGCAATCTCAAGGATCATTTAGAGCCAGACAATGGCAAGCACCTACACCAAGAAGTGGAGAAGATAGATCACAGTCATTCAGAAAGCAGACACAATGACTTTCCCCTTTGCATGCCAAACAAAGCTTTAATGGCAGCACCTTTAGGCGGAAAACTGGCATTATTTTCAAAAATTTGGCACATTGTCACAAAAGACAAATGGATCCTGGACATTATAGACAGAGGCTACAGATTCCACTTTCACACCCTTCCAAAAATGAAAGGCATGCCAAACCTGCCACAAAATCAAAGGGCAGAGGCACAAAAACAAATTTCAGCTCTCATGGACATGAAAGCTATTCAAGAGATACCTGCAAAAGAACAGGGTCAAGGTTTTTATTCCAGAATATTCCTGGTACCAAGGAAGGACAAAGATTGGAGACCTATTTTGGACCTATCCATCCTAAACACATATTTACTCGTACCAAAATTCAAGATGCTCACATTACAGCAGCTTCTTCCCATGCTGGGCAAGGAGTCTTGGCTGGTAACATTGGACCTCAAGGAGGCATACCTGCATGTCCCTATCAGACACGATTGCAGAAGATACCTCAGATTTCTTGCAGGTTCAACCCATTATCAATTCTCTGCATTGCCCTTTGGCTTATCTACTGCGCCCAGAGTGTTTACAAAATGCCTGGCATCAGTAATTGCCTTCTGCAGACTTCAAGGGATACAAATATACCCATATCTGTATGACTGCCTGATCCAAGTGGACAGCAAGCACATACTTCTGAAACACCTGGCGTTTGTAATAAAATTGTTGAACTTTCTGGGATACACAGTCAACAAAAAGAAATCAAAACTAATACCCTCTCAAACAATAATTTTCCTGGGTGCCAGCTTAAATACAAACACCCAGATGGCCTACCTCACGCGAGAGAAGCAAGGGCAACTATCTCAATACTTCAGCAAAATGGCAACCTTCACCAGGCTGACTGCAAGGAAAGTCCTGCAGGCTCTGGGATTCATGGCATCTTGCATCCTGCTGATCCCATGTGCAAAGCTGCATATGAATCTTCAATGGTACCTAAAAAACTTATGGTCTCAACACAGCCACAGTTTGGAAACAATTATACCACTCATTCCATGTCTTCAAAAGGAATTTCTGTGGTGGGCTCAAGCATGCCAAAGAAACATAGGTTTCCCCTTCTGCATGCCTCAAGCAAATCAAATCATCACAACAGATGCCTCGGACTACGCCTGGGGGGCGCACATGACAGATCAGTGCATTCAGGGCAAATGGTCCCAAAAAGAGAAGCACCTACACATCAATCAAAAGGAAATGCTAGCAGTACAAAATGCTATTATGGCCTTCAAAGACCTACTGCATCCAGGCCAGCTATTGATAAGTACAGACAACACCACAGTAATGTGGTACATAAACAAACAGGGAGGAACTCACTCATACCCCCTGTGCAGACTAGCCATGTCCCTTTGGAACACGGCTCTGGAATTGCAAATCCAACTTCAAGCACAATTCCTGCCAGGGAAGGAAAACACTCTGGCAGACAACCTAAGCAGAAATATGACAGATCCACACGAAAGGAAGTTGCATCCTCAAGTTTTCGCAAAGATAATTCAGGCATGGGGATAGCCAGACATAGATCTCTTTGCTACCCACAGAAATTACCAACTGAAAAAATTTTGCTCAAGGACCTATCATCCACAGGCCTGGAAAGTGGACGCACTTTCTTTCAATTGGACAACATTGCCAGTCTATGCCTTTCCACCTCTTCCTCTGCTGCCCAAAGTTCTATTAAAAGCCAGAGCAGAGAGGCCAAACATGATTCTCATTGCTCCAGACTGGCCAAGACAACACTGGTATCCACTCCTGAAGAGCCTGATGCATTCCCCACCATGGATCCTGCCTCTAGTGCCTCTTCTGTTGTCCCAGCACAACTTCAAAACTCTTCACAGTCAGCTGAAAACCCTCAATCTAGCCGCATGGAGGATTCCTTGATTTCACAACAGACCCTCCTCTCCAAGGAGGTGCAGGATGTCATCTTGGAGGCCAGAAGACCTTCTACTAGAAAAGCCTACTCCGCCAAATGGAAACGGTTTTGTGCCTGGAATCAGAAAAAGGGCCAGAATCCTTGGGTACTAAATTTACCTCAAATATTACAGTACCTAGCTGAGATGTTAAACAGTGGGCTTTCCTTCTCCTCCATCAAGATCCATGCTTCAGCCATTTCTGCACAATACAACACTGATCCTCCTTTATTCTCTCATCCTCTCTTAAGACAGTTCCTCAGAGGGGTTAAGAATATAAAACCCCCAAGGAAACCACCAGTACCTGCTTGGGACCTCAACTTCATTTTAGAATAACTGACCCTGCCTCCATTTGAGCCAGCTGCTTCAACAGAATTGCAATATTTGTCATGAAAAACAGCCTTCCTTCTGGCTATCACCTCAGCACGCAGGGTTTCGGAACTACAGGCCCTCATGGCTGTGCAACCTTTCATCATTTTCCATCAGGACAGAGTTTCCTTACAAACCAACCCTTCCTTTATGCCAAAGGTAGTATCCAGTGTAGCCTTGAATCAGACTATCCACTTACCTACCTTTTATCCTAACCCACAAAACAAAGGGGAAAGACTACTACATTCCTTGGACATTCACAGACAACTTTGTTATTATTTGGACAGGACAAAGCCATTCAGAAAATCAGAGCAACTCTTTGTGTCCTATGCTACAGGTGCTCAAGGAAAGGCTATCTCCAAACAGACAATCTCAAAATGGATAGCCCACTGCATACACTTTTGTTACTCATTTCATGGGAAAACTGTGCCTACAAGCATCAGATCTCACTCCACAAGGGCCACAGCTACCTCTGCAGCTTTCCTCAGGGGGGTTCCTACCAAGGATATTTTGGAAGCAGCTACTTGGACTTCTGTACACACTTTCTCCAAGCACTATCACCTTCCACTATACTCTAAATCTACAGCGGGCTTTGCCACAGCAGTCTTGCAGGGCATCCTTGCTCCTCCTAGTTCCACTTAGTGCCTGCCACCCCTTTTTAGCTTTGGGATTCTACCCATCTGTTATGACTGCAGCTGTATGCACGATGAACATAGTACATTTTTGTACCTACCATAAATGTAGATGTTCGAGTGCTAATACAGCTGCAGTCCAGGTTTCCCTCCCTCCATCCCCTCTTGGGACAGGCCTTATGACAAACACCTCCTCATACAACCTGATTGGTGTATTCTTTTATGGTGTATTTGCTTGCAAACTACTGTTTTTTGATTATATTACATTGCATTATTACATAAGTTTATGTTTTGCCTTCCTTCTGTGGGAACCTGACATCTGGGGCAAGAAAAACTGAAGAAGATGGCGTCGGCTGGTTCTTTTATACCCCTGCTGCACTGACGTCAGGGAAGAAGCGACGACAACTGACGCCGGACCTAGACTTTGGAATTCGGCCGACCGAGGACCCGCCTGACGGCAGGATAACCCATCTGTTATGACTGTAGCTGTATTAGCACTCGAACATCTACATTTATGGTAGGTATAAAACTGTACTTTCTGCAGCTCCGCTATTAACAGCATTCGCTGAATAGGGGTCGATATTTGAACATTCGAAGTTTCAAAACTTCGATGTTCTAATATAGACCCACATCAGACTATGCATGAGGGGCTCACTTGGCAGGGCAGTGCATTCAGGGCAAATGGAACCCAAATCAAATGCACCTGCATATCAATCAAAAAGAAATGTTAGCTGTACAGAATGCTCTGACAGCCTTCAAGGACCACATTCTTCCAGGACAATTATTGGTAAAGACGGACAACACCACTGTTATGTGGTACATAAGCAGGGGGAAACTCACTCATACCCTCTCTGCAGACTAGCCATGGCTCTGTGGAACACATTCTTGAGCTACCAAGTCCACCTACAAGCTCAATTCCTGCCAGGCAAGCTAAATAAACTGGCAGATGACCTAAGCAGAAATCTCAAAGATATTTAAAATGTTGAGAAATAAATGGGGGAGCCCAGAGATGGACCTGTTTGCCTCCCCTAAGAACTAACAATTGGACAAATTCTGCACAAGGACTCCCCACAAACAAGCTTGGAAAGTGGATGCCCTGTACTTCACCTGGAAAAACCTATCCGTTTATGCCTTCCCCCTCTGCCTCTCCTCTCCAAAGTGCTGCTAAAGATCAAACAGGACAAGCCAAGGACAATACTGATTGCACCAGACTGGCCTTAACAACACTGGTTCCCTTTCTTGCGCAGTGTGTCACTGCTGGGAACATGGCACCTGCCTCAGACCCCTGCCCTGCTGTCCCAGCAGGAGGGCCAGATTCTGCCCACAGCTTCAAACCCTGAACCTTGCAGCCTGGCTAATTATCTGATCTCCATTACCATCCCTCAGTAAGCAAGTGATGGATGTAATTCTGGAGGCAAGGAGGCCTAGTACTAGAAAATCATATGCTGAAAAATGGATAAGATTCTGTCCCTGGAGCCAAACTCAGGGGATGGGCACAGGGGTGCCCAATTTACTGCATATTGTTCAATACTTAACTGAGATGCTTCACAAGGGCCTTTCTTTTTCTTCCAATTCATGCCTTAGCCATTTCAGCACATTACAATACAGAGCCACCCCTCTTCTCTCATCCTCTGCTGAAGCAATTCCTCAGAGGGGACAAAAATGTAAGACCACCCAGGAGAGCCCCTACTCCAGCCTGGGGCCTTAACTTTGTATTGGAAAAGCTCAATTTACCTCCCTTTGAGCCAGCTGCAAATGCAGAGTTGAAATTCCTTTCTTGGAAAACAGCCTTCCATCTAGCCATTACTTCAGCAAGAAGGGTGTCTGAATTACAGGCCCTCATGGCAGTGGAGCCTTTCATCATCTTTCATGCGGACAGGGTGTCCCCTCAGGACCAGTCCTTCCTTCATGCCCAAGGTGGTATCCAGTGTAGCCCTTAATCAGTCCATTCATTTGCCAACCTTCTTTTCTAATCCACAGAACAAAGGGGGGAAGAATACTGCACTCCTTGGATGTGCACAGACAACTTTAATTTTACTTGGACAGGACTAAACCTCTCAGGAAATCTGAACAGCTGCTGGTTGCATTTGCTGCAGGGGCAGAGGGGAAGGCCATTTCAAAGCAAACCATTTCTAAGTGGATAGGCCATTGCATTAATTTCTGCTATAAGCACCATGGAAAACCTACCCCACAGGGGATAAGACCTCATTACACCAGGGCTGCATCTACCTCTACAGCCTTTCACAGAGGTGACCCTAACAGGGGCATCCTGGAAGCTGCTACCTGGAGCTCCATTCATACCTTCACCAAGCATTACCATGTGCCAGTTTTTTCTAAATCCAGAGCTGGCTTTGCCACTGCAGTCTTGCAGGGCCTTATAGCTGGTCCTAATGCTATCTAATTGCCTCCTCCCATCCTTAGCTTTGGGAATCTACCCAAATATGATGACTGCAACAGTGAAACACAAAGAACATAGTACAGTTGTGTACACTTACCATAAATGTAGATGTTCGAGTGTATTCACTGTTGCATTCCTGGTTACCCTCCTTCCAACCCCCTCACTTCTATTCTTGTTTACTATGCCTAAGGTTTTCTGGTGTATTTGCTTTTTCTTGGAGGTGTAACCTTGTATATAATTGCTTCCCATTATGGGGGCACCTGACATCTGGTGCAAGAAAAACTGATGTAATGGCGTCGGCTGCATGCTTTATACCCCTGACTACCTGACATCATGGAAGATGAGACAGCAACCGACGCAGGACCCAAGATTTTGATAATCAGGCCGATTGAGGGCTACCTGCAAGCAGATAACCCAAATGGGATGACTGCAACAGTGAATACACTTGAACATCTACTTTTATGGTAAGTGTACACAACTGTACTTTCCTCCACTTCAAAACCAGGGAGTAGTAAGCCACCTCCTCATGGTAAGAACTCACAATGACTCTCCTCCCCCACCCCCTCCCTCTGCCCACCTGCACTTGCCCCTAGGAGGAAAACTGTCCTTCCACGCAAGCACTTGGTCCACCATTACCAATGACTGCTGGGTCCTCAACGTAGTGTCCCAGGGATACAGATTTTCTTTCCACACTCTTCCAACCCCAAAAGGGTTCCCAGATCTACCACCAAACCAGTGGGCAGAGGTGAAAAAGCAAGTCCTTTCCCTGCTCTCTATGAGGGCAATAGAGCACGTTCCTGCAGAACAGATAGGCCAAGGTTTCTACTCCAGACTTTTCTAGGTACCCACAAAAGAGGGCACCTGGCACCCCATCCTCGATCTATCAATTCTCAACACCTTCCTGGTGATACCAAAATTCAAAATGCTCACCCTCCAGCAACTTCTACCCATGCTGTCCAAGAATGATTGGCTAGCCACCCTAGACCTAAAAGAGGCCTACCTCCACATTCCTATCAGGAAATCATGCAGGAAATATCTACGTTTCAGGGCAGGATCTCTGCACTTTCAGTTCTCTGCACTTCCCTTTGGCTTATTTACTGCTCCCAGAATTTGCACAAAATGTCTGGCTCCCGCCATTACCTTTTGCAGACAAAGGAATATCCAAGTTTACCCATACTTAGACGAATGCCTAATTCAGGCAGACAGGAAAAGCTGCTGAAGCATCTGGCCTTTGTAAAATCCCTACTGACCTCCTTAGGGTACACTATGAACTAAAAGGAATCCAAACTAGTACTCACCCAAAGGATTATATTCCTGGGAGCAAGTCTGGACACGGCATCCCAGATGGCTTTTTTTACACCAGAAAAGCAAACTTACCTGACAGCTTACTTCTCTCAACTAGCCACCAGACCCCAGTTAGCTGCAAGGAAAATTCTGCAAGCTCTGGGGTTCATGGCATCTTGCATTCTACTCATTCCACATGCCAAACTGCATATGAGAAAACTTCAGTGGTACTTAAAAAGCCTTTGGTGTCAACACTGTCAAGACCTGGAAACTCTTATACCAGTGATACCTTGCCTAAGGAAAGACTTTCTTTGGTGGGCAGCAGCATGCTCCCACAACAAGGGACTACCTTTCTCACCACCCACTGCCGCCCAGACCCTTGTCACAGATGCATCAGACTATGCCTGGGGTGCACACCTGGATGGCAGGTGCATACAGGGCCAATGGAGCCCACAACAAATCCACCTACACATCAGCCAAAAAGAGATGTTAGCTGTCCAGCACACATTGACAGCTTTCAGGCCCCTTCTCTCCCCAGGGTCTCTCCTGATCAAAACAGACAATACCACTGTGATGTGGTATATCAACAAGCAGGGAGGGACTCACTCCTACCTTCTTTGCAGGCTGGCCATGACCCTTTGGCACACAGTCGCTGCCATGGAACTCCACCTGTTAGCATAATTCCTGCCAAGCTCTCTAAACTCCCTGGCAGACCACTTAATCAGAAATCTTCTGTACCCACACTAGTGGCAGCTAGACCAAAGAACCTTCACCCAAATAACTCAGAGATGGGGCATCCCGAAGGTCGACCTCTTTGCCTCCCACTCCAACTATCAGCTCAGCAAGTTCTGCACCAGGGAGCATTACTGCTTGGCTTGGAAAGTGAATGCCCTATCCTTCCCCTGGGTCAGTCTCTCAGTCTGTGCATTTCCCCCACTACCTCTCATCACCAGGGTACTGCTCAAAATAAGGGAGGAAAAACCAAGGACAATTCTGATTGCTCCAGACTCGCCTTGCCAGCACTGGTACCTACTGCTGAGCAGCCTATCTGCTCTGCCACCATGGCATCTCCCCCAGACCCCAACTCTTCTGACCCAGAGGGAAGGAAAATTCCTGCATCCCCAATTGCAGACCCTGAGTTGGGACAGTCTGGCTCATTCTCTGACCTCTAATTAATCTGCCAACCTCAGTAAACAGGTTCTAAATGTTATATGTGAGGCTAGATACCCTAGCACTAGAAAGTCTTATGCTGACAAATGGAAAAGGTTCTGCCCCTGGATTCAGGCTAAGGGAGCCATTATGGCACAGCCCTCCCTACTTCTCCTCCTGGATTACCTAGCTGACCTGCCACAAAGTGGTCCCTCCTTTTCCTCTATTAAAATTTATGCCTCGGCTACCTCTGCTCATTTCTCCATTGTGCACCCTCGTTTCTCACACTCTCTGATCGAACAGTTCCTAAGAAGGGCTAGCAACCTGAGGCCACCCAGAAGAGCACCTACCCCTAAACTTTGTGTTGGAAAAGCTCACCCTGCCCCCCTTTGAACCAGCATCTTTAGCAGAGTTAAAATTTCTCTCCTGGAAGACAGCTTTTCTTCTGGCCATCACTTCAGCCAGAAGAGTCTCTGAGCTACAAGCACTCATGGCTGTAGAGCCCTTCATAATCTTCCAGGCTGACAGGGTGTCCCTCAGGACTAACCCATCCTTCATGCCCAAAGTAGTGTCCAGAGTAGCTCTCAACCAATACATTCATTTGCCCACCCTTTTCTCTAGCCCACAAAACAAGGGGGAAATGATCCTGCACTCTCTAGATGTGCACAAACAGCTCAGATTCTA
This sequence comes from Protopterus annectens, assembly GCF_019279795.1. Classification (NCBI taxonomy): domain Eukaryota; kingdom Metazoa; phylum Chordata; order Ceratodontiformes; family Protopteridae; genus Protopterus; species Protopterus annectens. The sequence continues at coordinate 1,225,849,086 of NC_056725.1, forward strand.
TCTAGACAGGACTAAATCATTCAGAAAGACTAATCAATTATTGGTCAGCTTTGCGGCACTGTCAAACGGCAAAGCCATCTCCAAACAAGCCATTTCCAAATGGATAGCACACTGCATCCATTTATGTTACAAGACTCATGGAAAACCTTCCCCTAAGGGGGTCAAAACCCACTCTACCAGAGCAGCCTCCACCTCTGCAGCTTTCCTCAGGGGAGTCCCCACCATGGACATCCTGGAGGCTGCCACCTGGACATCTGTTCACTCTTTCACCAAGCATTACCACCTGCCTATCTTCTCCAAATCCAGGGCAGGCTTTGCCACTGCAGTCTTGCAGGGCATCCTAGCCAGCCCCCAGTCTCCTTGACTGCCTCCACCCTTTTCCTCAGCTTTGGGAATCAACCCAAATGTGATGACTGCAACAGCGAAACACGAAGTACATAGTACAGATGTCCTTCATGGATGCATCTGCAGTCATAACAAATGGGTTGTCCTGTCGTCAGGCAGCCCTTCGGTCGGCCGGATTCCAAAGTCTGGGTCCGGCTTCGGCTGATGTCGCACTTCACCCGACGTCATCTCTGCTGGTCTTCGGGTATAAAGGCATCAGCCGACGCCATTTTCCTCAGTCTTTCTTGCCACGTGGCACCCGAAGCAGAAGCTGTTCGCAAGTGCCGGTCGGTCAGATCCAGAGATTACTACTACGCAATACTACTTGAAGACTTCTAAAAGCTAAGTACCCGTTGGGGACTCTTTCTTGCCTCAGCCGATGTCAGAAAAAGTCAATAACTGTTTAACTTGTGGGAAACAAATACCTCATAAAGATTTCCACTCTTACTGTTTGCCTTGCTTAGGCCCAGACCAGGGCGTAGCCGCCTGCTCGGCCTGTGCTTCCTGCAACCGACGAGCGCTTAGGCGTCGGTCGGAGTTTGCTGAACAGTTTTTCGGCTCAGATTTTGCGTACATTATGCCGCCGGATCCTCCGACTACCCAAATTGTTAAAACGCAAAGAAAAAGACCGACACTCGCGATCCGCGGTTTCGGCCGAAACCACGGTTAAGCAAGCATGAGTGTCTCGGTTTCGGCGAAACCGAAAACTGGTCAATCTTCAGCCGAATCCATGACTACTACTGAGGCTCCTGCTACCTTACCTGAATCAGCCTCAGAAATTTTGCCTACAACTGTGGTTCCTACTGATCTATCAGACACCATCCCCTTGGATATCTCTACCCCAGCACGTGGTGCTGCTAGGCCTCCTGCAGCCATGTCTATTAAGGCCTTTGCCAGGGCTAAAGCAGCCAAATCAGCTAAATCAGTGCCAGTTAAACCACCCTCACTCAGGCCCACTAGTTCACAAATGCTTACTCTGGCAGAAGATTTAATATCCTTAATTAGGGGATCCCAATCTCACCCAGACAGGGCCTCTCAGCCACCAGAAAAGAGACCTAGAGCAGAGCCCCCCGAGCCTGTGTCCTCTGATGATTCTGCGGATGACTCAGACATTACAGACCAGCCAGAGGCTCCTTTTTCCAATTATGAAGATTCAGATGCTGAAGAATCCATTCCAGCTGCCTCTCCACCAGAGGAATTCTCCTTTGGGGAAACCTTACATGCCATGAGAGAACAATTCCAATGGCAGGGACAAGATTTCTCAGATTCAAGAGAAAGGCTTAGGACTTTTCTGCACTTACCACAACATAGGCCCTTAGCTATACCTCCTGTCCTACCTGTTGTGGACGATGCATTTAATGATGTCTGCACTGCACCTGATTCCTTACCTCCAGCCCCTGCCAAACCAGATAGATTTTACAGGGTGCCAGACACTCATCACCACCTATACAAGGCCCCACTTGCAGACCCGAAACTATATCCCAGGGGCCTAAGGCAGTAGCCTCGACCACAGCAAAAACCCTATTCCCTCTGAAAGGGAATCCAGGTCCTTAGAGATGGGGAAAAAGTCTACACCTCTGCTACTCTCTCAGCTAGAGCTTTAAACTGTCAGTTTCACATGATCCAATACCAAGAGTTTATGCTTGATCAGTTAATTAAAAAGCTGTCCTCTGATGAATCTTTAGATAAGAAATATGTATTAGAAATGGTGAATAACATCCAACAGGTTAGTAACCATTCTTTAAAATGTGGCTATGATGCACTGGAGGCTTCATTTAGATCAGCCATGACTGGCACAGTGATAAGAAGGCATGCATGGTTGAAAGAACAGGTCTTGCCGGATCATGTTAAAGCTAAGCTATTGGATGCTCCTATGGATAAGGTCAGTCTATTTGGGGAACCTGCCCAGCAGGTAATGAAGAAAATGGAAGAGAAGGCAAAATCTGTACAAACAGTTAAAGATTTCCTACAGGTTCAGCCCCAAGGTTTAGCAGGAACTGGCCTGCCAAAATTGGTCCTTTCCTGACTCCACAAGATCCCAAAGGGGCAGGAACAGACGCTCTAGGGGCAGAAATCAATCCAGAGGAGGTGCCTACAGAGGACAACAGTGGCAAGGCAATAACCGAGGCACAGACACAACCACTGCCACTACAACAGGACAATCTCAGTGACTTGGCTCTATCTCCGCCTACCAGGAGCAAATAGCAGCACCATTAGGCGGAAAGTTAGCCTTATTCTCGAAAAATTGGCACTATATTACAAAAGACAAGTGGATTTTGCAAACCATAGACCAAGGCTACGGTTCCACTTCCACACTTTACCAGTAAAAGAGGAATGCCAAACCTGCCCCAAATCAAAAATAGAAGCCCTGCACCAGATAGCGGAATTAATAAAGATGAGAGCTGTGGAAAGGGTGCCAATAACAGAACAGGGCAAAGGATTCTACTCCAGACTATTCCTAGTACCAAGAAAAGAAAAAAAACTGGAGACCTATTCTCGACCTGTCCATCTTAAACACATACATCATTGTCCCAAAATTCAAAATGCTGACCCTACAGCAACTTCTTCCCATGCTGGGCAAGGAGTGTTGGCTGGTAACTCTAGATCTCAAGGAGGCATACCTGCGTCCCCATTCGACCAAATTGCAGAAGATACCTCAGATTTCTTGCAGGATCAGAGCATTATCAATTCTCAGCATTGCCCTTTGGCTTATCTACTGCGCCCAGAGTATTCACAAAATGCCTGGCATCAGTAATCGCTCACTGCAGAGTACAGGGAATTCAAATTTATCCATACCTGGACGACTGCCTGTTACAAGCGGACAACAAAAGCAAGCTGACAACAGATTTACAAAGGGTCATTTACTTGCTACAAGCCCTGGGATACACAGTCAATTTTCAAAAGTCAAGGCTGATCCCATCCCAGACAAGAACATTCTTGGCGCGGAATTGGACACAGTAAAACAGATGGCATTCCTAACTGCAGAAAAACAAAAAGAACTCCCTCTTTACTTCCTAGCATTAACAAAGCAGAACAAACTAACAGCAAGAAAAGTTCTGCAGGCCTTGGGCTTCATGGCATCATGCATAATCTTGGTCCCACATGCCAGACTGCATATGAGAAAGTTACAGTGGTACCTAAAGAATTTATGGTCTCAACACAGGCACAGCTTAGAAACAGAAATACCACTAATCCCATGCTTAAAACAGGAGTTCCTATGGTGGGCTCGGGCATGCCAGTCAAACCCAGGCTTACCCTTCCACAACTTTCGAGCAAACCAAACCATCACAACGGATGCCTCAGACCTAGGATGGGCGGCACACATGCTGGACAAATGCATACAAGGACTGTGGACTCAGGACCAGCTGCACCTGCACATAAACCAAAAAGAAATGCTGGCAGTAAAACTGGCAATCCTAAAATTCAGACCATTCCTCAAAGAAGGCCATTTGATGATAAGGACAGACAACACCACAGTCATGTGGTACATCAACAAACAGGGAGGCACTCATTCTTACCCCCTATGCAGAATGACTTTGGACCTTTGGAATCTGGCTCTCAGCTACAACATCCAGTTACAGGCAATATTTGTACCGGAAAGAACACCCTAGCAGACATTTTAAGCAGAACAACCTCGGATGCTCACGAATGGATGCTACACCCGGACATCTTCAAGGCCATCACAAAGAAATGGGGAATGCCACAGATAGATCTATTCGCTTCCCCACAAAATCACCAGCTCAAAAAATTCTGCACAAGGACATTCCACCCACTTGCATGGAAGGTGGACTCTCTATCCTTCAGCTGGAAAGGCCTGACAGCATATGCATTCCCACCTCTTCCCTTGATGCACAAGGTACTACTGAAAATCAAAGAAACGTCCAAGGATAATTCTGATAGCTCCGAACTGGCCAAGACAACACTGGTACCCATTGCTGAGGAGCATGTCTCGGGAGAAAATGTGGTCAATACCCTGATGCCTCTGATGTTAACTCAGAACAACTACAACATCATACATCCAAACCTAAAACCTTGCAACTGACTGCCTGGAACATCACATAGCAGTAACTAACCCAGACCTTTCACAAAGGGTTAAAGACATTATCCTTGAAGCCCGCAGACCTTCAACAAGAAGGAACTATGCTGGAAAATGGAAAAGGTTAGTCATTTGGAGTACTGAAAGAGGAAAAGATGTGTCGAACATAGATATTGCTAACATTCTGGAGTACTTGGCAGAGCTTCTACATACAGGCCTGTCCTATTCCTCCATCAAGATACATGCATCAGCTATTTCAGCAGAATACAGCTTTGATCCTCCTGTCTTTTCACATCCTCTACTCAGGCAGTTTCTCAGAGGGATCAAGAATGTAAAACCTCCTAGGAAACCACCATTACCAGCATGGGACTTGAATTTTGTACTAGAAAAGTTGACACTACCTCCGTTTGAACCAGCAGCAACAGCAGATCTACAACACCTGTCATGGAAAACTGCTTTCCTGCTGGCTATTACTTCAGCAAGGAGGGTTTGAACTACAGGCCTTAATGGCAGTGCAACCCTTCCTAATCTTCCATCAAGATAGGGTATCCATGAGAACTAATCCTACATTTATGCCTAAGGTGGTATCCAGAGTGTCTTTAAACCAGGCAATCCACCTACCTACCTTCTTTCCCAATCCACAAAACAGAGGTGAAAGAATAATGCATACCTTGGATGTACATAGACAGTTACGCTACTACCTGGACAGAACCAAAGGTAACAGAAAAACTGACCAGCTCTTTGTAGCCTATGCAACAGGAAGGGAAGGAAAAGCAATTTCCAAACAGACAATCTCCAAATGGATAGGAAATTGCATAAGATTCTGTTACTCCTACCATGGAAAACCAATTCCACAGAACATAAGACCTCATTCTACAAGGGCTACAGCCACTACCACAGCTTTCTTAAGAGGAGTGGTAACCAAGGACATTATTGAGGCGGCTACTTGGACCTCCGTGCATACATTTGCCAAGCATTATAATTTACCTCTATATTCTGGATCCCGAGCAGGGTTTGCCACTGCTGTACTGCAAGGGATCCTGACTACACCATAATTATTATTCCTCCTCCCCTAGTTTGGCTATGGTATTCTACCCATTTGTTATGACTGCAGATGCATCCATGAAGGACATAGTACAGTTTTGTACCTACCATAAATGTAGATGTCCGAACTGGATAGCATCTGCAGTCAGGATTACCCTCCCTCCTTCCCCTCTGCGGTACTCCTAGGGTATTTACCCTCCTAATAGCTAGCTGGGGGGGGGGTCTCTTATGGTGTATTTGTTTGTATATATGTACATACATGTTTATTTTTGTGTTTGCCTTCTACTATTTTGGAAACATTGGCATTTATCCAAAATTTAGCTTTCCAAGAGGGCAATTGGCATCTGGGGCAAGAAACACTGAGGAAAATGGCGTCGGCTGATGCCTTTATACCCGAAGACCAGCAGAGATGACATCGGGTGAAGCGCGACATCAGCCGAAGCCGGACCCAGACTTTGGAATCCGGCCGACCGAAGGGCTGCCTGACGACAGGACAACCCATTTGTTATGACTGCAGATGCTATCCAGTTCGGACATCTACATTTATGGTAGGTACAAAACTGTACTTTGTGTACACTTGTCATAAATGTAGATGTTCGAGTGTATTCACTGTTGCAGTCGTTGTTTTCCTCCCTCCATCCCCCTCTTCTCTGTCTCTCTCTCTCTCTCTCTCTAATTGGTTTGGCTGTGTGTCCTGTTCACTTTTTTATTTAGTTGTTAGATGGGATATTTTGCAGATACCTTAATGGCTGTGGACATCAGCGTGATATGTCAACCCTGTGTTTCTAAAGGTTAGCCAAACAGCCCACTTATGCTGTTTTGATGAAGTCATAAGAAGACTGAAACATGCACGTCCACAGCTAGTAGTGCTTTCCTTTTTTGGCTTGAATTTGTCCATTAATAGACTTAAAAAGAAAAAAAGTCGTGGGCATTCAGAATTGCCATATAGCTGAAACACCAAATGTCCTTAAGGGGTCATTTGCATATATCCCATTATCCTCTTTTTGACGAGGTTTTAAGGATTCACACAGTGAAAACTCTAGCTTGGCTAGGAATTTTAGGAATCACACAGTGAAAACTCTAGCTTGGATAGGATTTTCTTGTAAGTTTTTACTTTTTTTACTAAATGTTTGGAACACTGGAAAAGAATCTTTAGAAAAAGTTTGGAGTAAATTACATAGAAAAAAATAGAAGTGGTGGAACAATACATGCAAAAAATATGCTTTGGAGAAAGAATGAGGTTTAAGAGAAGGCAGGACCTGAACAGTTTATGTAAGTTTTAGTCGCGCTGTAAGATGGTGAGCACTGATTTCAAAGCTGCTGAGAGACTACAAAACTAAGTGCCAATTTTCAATTTATTCTGACTTATACTGCACTTGTATTTGATTAACTGCTGTTTTATTAACTTGCATTACATCTGCACTGTATTTTTTTACTGTTTTACTGTTAAACTGTTTAAATAACTGAATGTTCTCCTGTTATATTTACGTGTGCATCTGGTCTCCTGTGTTAAATCAACCCAAACAGAGTTTAAATATCTTTACCATAGTGTGATTATAAGTTTTGCTGTATCCAGATCTGTTTGTGTGATTTTTGCTGCGCCATCTTGTGTTGGCTGGGGCCTGCCTGCACTTAGTGGGAGTAGGTGAACTGGTTTGGCATAGGGTGTTTAGCTAAGAACTCCGGGACAGTGGTTGATTAGTCAATTCCAGTGTTTCTATTTTATTTTCATTTTTGTGGAACTTAAAGCCTACATTTGCGTGGGTTTGCATGTCACGCACCACTCCTGCACTGTTTTAACCCTTTGTAAGGTATGTCAGCTGCATTTTTTTTCCCTTACCAGCACTCCTGTGAGGCTCTCCCTTGCAGCTACTGTATTGCTTTTATCCAGCCCTACTCACACCTATAGATATCTCCTCAGATAGTACCCACTTTACTGTCCCTGACCTTTCTTACAGAGATTGACAATCATGGACAAACAATTTTTCAAAGTTGGCTTTGGAGAAATTTTTTACGGTGGTTTCGCTAATGGGGGGGGGGGGGTGGCGCTGGGATGTGGATGTCTAGGGTGATTTTCTTGTGGTCGGAACTGACCAACGAGGAATTGACCTCTGGTGTGGAACACCGGTTGCCCATGTTGGTAATGACCAGGTGTAGGATATTGCTGCCCCTGGTGGGGGTGTGGATTAGTTAACCCATTCCTCCTTCTTGTCTCTGAATCTCACAGGACACACTCCAGGAGCAGTTAGCTGTTGACAAAATACTTATTCAAATCATAGCTAGCTACAAACCCCAAACCATGACTCAGGATGGCCACTCCACCTATCTGGACTTAATTGAATCCATCAAGATTCAACCCACTACCTTGATCCTCCAGGATGACTTTAACTACCCAACCATAGATTTGAAGACCTATTCTAGCCCAAACATGAATGCCTAGAGATTCTTCGACTTTGTCAGTGTGAAAGAATTGGATCAGCTGATCGACACCCCCACGAGAGATTAAAATATCTTAGACCTGGTACTAACCAACATGAGTAGCCACTGTAGCACCATCCAACCATAAAGAGATCACTTTCAAAGTCACCATCTCCCCTGACCCCCCCCCCCCTTGCCAGGGTCAAACAACAAAACTTTTCCAAAGCTGACTACAACCTCCTGAGAGAAGGTATAAGCAGCTTCACAGCCACCATCCCTTTAGTTGGAACTAGCACTGATGTACAAATCTACACCAAAGAACCATATGAGCACCTATATAGCTACATAGACTCAGCAGTGACTGACAAAGCCAAATCATCTTCCTCAAGGAAGAGTAAACCTGTCTGGTGGACAGCAGCAATAAATAAACTCTCTAATAAAAGGAGTAAATGCTGTCCAGGACCAAGAAGGAGCAGGTGCCAAGTTGGAAGCAATCTCTCCTTTGTCTGAACAAGCAAATAAGGTCACTGGTGAAGTCCTCTAAGGCTACCTTTAAGTCCAAATTGGCAACAACCACTAAGGACAATCACAAGGCCTTCTTCACATATGTCCACAGTCTCAAAGGTAACACCCAAATCTGCTCTGAACTGGTGGTCAAGAACACCACATACACAAACACTGTAGATATAGCCAACCTGCTGGCAGACAGCTTCAGTGAAAACTTCACCCCCCTGTCCCCCCATCAGTAAACCAGGACATACCCAGCACCTGCCCCCCTCCCCTCATCACCAGAGAGCAGGGCTTTAATGCCCTGTCAGAGGCAAAAAATACAGCTTCCATAGGACCTGACAACATCCCTGGCTGCATCCTACATGAACTCAGGCAAGAGCTCTCAGCACTATTAGGCACCATTATTCAACCAAAGCCTGAGGACAGCCACTGTCATCCCTCTAAACAAAGATTGAGAGTCCACCGACCCAGGCAATTATACTCTTATCAGCCTAACTAGCCTGATCTACAAGGCCATGGGATGTGTTATCATGGACCTTATAAACAAGGACATTGGCAATCTCTAAACACTTGACCCCACACAGTTTGTTTTTGTCAAATGGAGAACATGCCTGTTAAACTTTATCAAATTCTTCAAGTTACCAAAGCCATGGATGAGGGGAAGACGGTGCACACCGCCTACGTTGACCTAGCCAAAGCCTTTGACACTATTCCCTACTTGGGCATAGATAATCTCTCCCAGCTAGTTATCAACTAGTATGTTACCAGATGGGTAGCTAACTGGCTCACTCATAGAACCCACTTAATCAAAATAGGGGAAGCCACCTCTAGTAGTAGACCCATACTGAGCGGCGTACCTCAAAGATTGGTCTTGGGGCCTCTACTGTTGTAGATATAGTTTTTTGAGGTGCAAGCCAAAACCAATGGTCTGTGGCTGACCAAGTTTGCAGAAGACTGCAAGCTGGACACTGTCTTAAATTCCCCTAGTGATGTGAACATCCTCCCATAGGGCCTTATCCAAACTAATGACTGGTGCCAGAATCATGGCCTTAAACTGGATGCCAAGAAATGCATCATGATCCCCTTTGGGGAAAATGACATCCCTACTAATTATCACATTAATAACAAAGTACTAAGCACACAATCAGTTGTGAGGGACTTGGGCACCCAGGTTGATATCAACCTGACATTTGACCACCACATTGCCTCCATTGTACGGAAGGCTTTCTGTATGACCCACCTCATAAGTAAGGGTATTTCGTGCAGGAATAAGGAGGTCATAACATCCCTGTACTCCTCCTTTATTATTCCCATTATTGAGTGCAGTGCCTCCTTCAGCATGTACCTTGCCAAGCACATGCAGCAGCTGGAGAGATCACAGAGGTGCCTGACCAGGAAAATGCAAGGTCTCAAACACTTATCCTGTACAGATAGGCTAAAAGCCCTGTCCCTCTACTCATATGACTGCTCAGGAATGACCTGTGTCTGGCATACAATACTGTCTCAGACCCAGCCTTGATGGAATTGATGCATATCCGCAAGTCAAAGTCCACTCGTGCAACCCACACGCAAGACCTCAACCTGATCTTTGACATTAATAGAACTTGGTGGGATAGATTTGTGTCTCAAAGACATCCCCATCTGTGGAATAGACTCCCTCGCCATGTCAAGCAGAGTACCTCACTAGACCTCTTCAAAAGGAACCTGGATGACTGGATGAGATACATAAAATAACCTCCTGGGATCCCATCTGTGAACTTGGTGGACAGGGGAACAAGTGCTTACTTTGTGGGAACATGGGCAAAATTCTTGGCTAGGCTTATAAGAGCCTCCAGGCCAATAGCCTAGTATTGTCCTGTGAAACTATGAAGGTCACTTTGATTATATAGAATAGAACAATATACATAATGATTAATGTCTGTAAATGTGAACTTGTTAATATGGTTTAACTACTTTTATACAACTATATACATTTTTGCCTATGTCCCAAGTGATAATTCAATAAAGGTATTAAAAAAACAGCTATCAACTTTGTAGATGCTTGAAGAGAAACCCTTGTTAGTTTCACTCAGAACAGAATGTACAGAATTCCCCTGGCTAACTGCCTTCAGCTGCAGACTTCTTGTCTCTGACTGAGAACATTTGTTAATGGAAAAAAAAAAAAACAAGCTAATATTTTTTCTGATGCAAGAAGCTTAGCATTTTTCATGGCTTTCATCATGTTGTCTTATTTTTCAAGCCTATTTGATTAAAAGAAAAAAAAACGTGTTTATAGCTTAAGCCAGTTTGAATCTCACAAGTGCCTCTCAATGTTTTCTGGTTGCTGGAATAAAGTTGCTTCTGTTCTGTCTAGTGTTCAGTGAATAATCATTTTCCACACAAATTCTGTCTCCATTTTTAACACTTTTCCCTTTTGCCACAGTTTTGTCAAGATCAACTCTGTCTGCTTACATGTCTTCATTTTTACTAATATTGGTCTTGGCTGCTTCTCATGGCAAGGTTTGGAGCATAGACTCTGTATTCCCTTTCAATTAACAAGTCCTGCAGTGGAACACCAGTTCAGTTGCTTATATGTTGTTGTTGTGTCTTTCGGCTTTTCCCGGTTAGGGGTCGCCACAGCGGAACTCCGGTCCGCTAATGATTGGCAGTAGATTTTTACGTGCCGAGTTGCTTATATGTGCATTTATACAATTAATACAGTGTGTTCTTTCCAGTTTTTCTATTACAGCAGAAAATATCAGTTTTTCTCTGTGTGTTGTGTCTTCTAACTTTTTTTTTTTTGTGAAAGAGCTCTTCTTGAGAAACCTCATACTCAGCCTGACTTTTCTTCATTTCAGCTGCTGATTTTTGCAGTTTTATCAATTCACCTGAATAATTAAAGTGATAACTGTTTTTTTCCAGACTTTTTTTGAGTTAATGTATTACTTAAATATTTGATTTATTTTAATCACCTCTGAATACATTTGATTTATGTATTTTTCTCCTAATTACTGGAAACCATCTCTTGAACCAAACTGGCATTTGAACTGCTTTTTGATGAACACCTGCAGAATTCTTCCCAGCCCATGTTTTTTGTTCCCCTTTAATGATTGATTTTCTTTCAGGTTCTCCAAATTTCTTCTTTGCTGGCACTCAGGTGATGTACTTAGCCAGTAACTGAATTTTACCCAAGCTTACAAGTTTCACTGGCCCTTTTTTTTCTTAGTTTCTTGAGCTCATCTGCCATTGTGCATGCAAACGAGAACTTAAAATAGTTGTGCGACAGTGTGCAGGTACAAAATAGGGAAAGCCGACACCTGTATTGTGACTGCTTCCATGGCTCAGCTTGTAAATGTAAGCAAATTAACTTTTTCATGCCTTTGGTGCACTTCCAGTTAACGCCCATAGCTCCTTATGGCATCCAGACTTATCATGAGTCTGACTTTTTAACTAAGTGACTTAACCAGCTTATAATAGGCAGACATAGAAAGGGCAAGGATTTATTAATAAAATGACATGAAGAATGTTAATCTGGGATGTCCTGCAGTATAAAAGCCTTGATCATTTTACACTTTTCAAATTGATTTTTCAGAAAATGCTCTGGAATGCAAGGATGTGTGCAGGCTGTAAGAGGTGCAACATTCTACACCATATTGGTGTTAATGAGTTAAGTGCTGTATAGATTCTAAGTGAAGGGTGTTCAGGGTTCATGTCCCCTCTCAGGCTTGAATGATTTTCTTGTTTTTTATATTTCCATTCTACAAATATGTAGCAATCACATGCTATGCGCTCCACTGACACCTTTAGTGTGACTGTGTCCATGGTTCTGCTTTTAAGTGAAGTGTTTTGTAGAATCTAAGTGAAGAGGCTTGAGGATTCAAGTGCCCTCAGGGTTGTATGGATGCCGTTTTTATGACATTTGCATTATAGTACAAGTACATTGATCAGACCCTACTGATGTCATGACTGCTTTTAGTCGATATACCCTGTTACTTTCCTGTACTCCACCAATCATGTGTTTCTTTCTACTTTGTTTAACTTGTTACTTGAAATTGATATCTGTTGTGTTTGTGTCTGTCTGTCATATCCTGTTCTCCGCTGTTGTCCACATCCCTAATTATGTCACTACCTCTCTTTGCAGTCTTGAGTATGTTACAGTTCTGTTTTTGTGGTCCTTCCACCTTTATTATCCTCTTATCTTAGTCATACTCACCTTCCTACACAAATATTTTGTTAAAAGCATAAATCACTGCACAATTCTTATGACCAGCTATACACTCTTTTTCTTGCAGAGTACCCTCAAAGTTCATGCTCATTAGATGAGCACACTACTGCTGCTAATATGTCCTTTTGGCCTCAACTTGGTCCCACAGAATCTTCCTGCAGGTCCCTGCTATGGCTGTGATGAGGAGCTGCTTGTTGCACACACTTGCCTCACTGCATACATTGAAAAATAAGCAACATCAGGTCTTGCCACTCATGCATCACAAAGAGAGTCAGGTTGGCCACAATTGTGCACATGACATTTCTGAATACCTGGGATTGTCATTGGAATAAAAGGTTGAGTACAGGGCAGAATGACCTTTTAAAGTTACAAACAGCAATATTTGTATAGCATTCCATTGAAAAGAGTTGAGTAGGTTTTGGTTGTCTTTAAAAAAAGTTGTCAGAGCTATAAACATACAGTGTCATTGTGATTTGAGGTCTAAACGAGTGTGTATTTTTGTATACAAATTATTTTTTATCATATATATGTATATTCTGAGATATAATTAGCATAAAATAGATAATTCCTTAAAATTCAAGGTTTACCTTTTCCTTTGTCTTTGAGGGTAGGAACCCACTGTATAGTTGTTCAGTTATTTTATATCTTATCCTGTCAGTAATGTTCCCAAAAAATTCATGAAAAAACTGTTGAACCATTTGGGGATGCAGGCATTTATATATTAGCAACAAGAATAGCCAAAGCAGTCATTTCTTTGGGGATGGCATATGATCAAATGGTAAAGGGTTTAAAATCTGTACCTCATGTACCACATACTCTTTTGTAATTTTGATAGATTCACTGACTATATTTTGTAAGAGAATTCTGTGGTATTTTTTTCAGGATCCCTTCTTCAGTAGGGCTAGTTTAGCTTTTAAAATAAAAAAGTGCCACTTTATCATGCAGATTTTGTTTCTCTGAATTGAATGATGATGTTGGGGTAACAATAAACAAACATTTGTTATTTTAAGGTATTTGAATGTCTAAATACTGCATGCAAACACATTCATTACAGGGAAACTGGTTAACTGGCCTTATCATTAAGTACACTTTTCTTATAAAATTACACTGTTGTTCTTATTTTGGTTTTTCCCGGTTAGGGGTCGCCACAACGGAACTCCGGTCCGTTAATGATTGGCAGTAGATTTTTTTACAGATGCCAGCTCGATGACCAAACTTCAGCAAAGGCACACCCATTCTACGCATGTCTTTCGAACTCCACTCGACCGCGGGGAGGGCATGCAGACTCCACACAGAAGGAGCTCCAGCCGAGAATAGAACGGGAGAACCTCTTGCTGTGAGACAACAATGCTACCGCTGCACCACCGCGGCTTTATAAAACGACACTGTTGATCTCAGGTATTTCAGTTTTAACATTCATTTTCTAATGACTTTATTTTGTTCTCAAAAAAGGAAAGCTGTTGGTGTATTGTTTTTATGCTGTGTTATTGCACAGAGATTAAGCTTATGCATTTATGCAACTATTAATTCATGTATGGACTGCTGGGCCTTTGACCCAGGTTATACCTGTAAGGGTCCAGCAAAAGAAGAAACACCAGCTGTAACTCAGCAACGTAGTTTATTAAGATAGTAAACACTTACACAATATATACCTTACACAATTTATAGTGGAATCAATTAAGCACAATTAACTTTCCTTAAAAAAAAAAACAGTGACATTATTCAATTAAGCATATTAACTATAGTAAAAAAACACAGAATCATCACAATGTTATGTATAAAAATGTGTAAAACACTGCATATAAAATTATTAAAAACAGTCAACATATAAAGATGTGGTCACACAAAAAAACCTAAGAACATACAAATCTATTAAAATCAATCACGATATGTGCAATAGAACTACTTCATGTATACCTATGTTAATATATCAGGAAAGTTAATTGTGCTTAATTGATTCCACTATAAATTGTGTGAGGTATATTCACTTGTTGTCTGATGAAGGGGTTGGATCCCTGAAAGCGCTTACTGTCTTAATAAACTACGTTGCTGTGGTACAGCTGGTGTTTCTTCTTTTGCTGGATACTACAGAATTTGCTGTTTCATTAGTTGGAGAGAGATTTTTGCTTTGTATACCTGTAAGGGTCCTTGGACCAGTACACTGAACCCAGGTAATAAAAATGACAAACAAACTGATACATATGAAGAAAGTTAAGAGTTGTTCCCTGAGGCTGTCTATTTTAGTGATAATTTTTAACAAATGGTGGATCCCTTTGAGTGCTTGTCTGTGACATTTTGTGTAGTAGTCTCTGCTTAATGTGTTGAATAGTATGTGTCTGTTTTAGTAACTATTGAGCATGTTGTATATAGGCTGCAAGTACTGTAAAAAAGTGCATTATTATTGCATGTTACCTCAGACTAAGGACATTTAACGTTTAACATCATAAGGAAACATTATTATTTTCAGTAATTGCTTTGTATGATTGTGATTATATGTACTCTAGCTCTGCCAGAAATTTGTCTGTTGTGATTAGTCCACTATCTCATACCTCTTGACTGTGCAAATTTTCTCAGAATGTCTAAATTTCTGCTGCATACTTTGTCTGTTCCTCCTAAAATATGTGGATGTTATTTGTACAATCTCGCCTTAATTCTTGCTGGTTAGGTTCGAAACCGAGCATCAGTTCTGACTCAGCCTAATACAAAAGCTTGAGAGCTTCCACTGGCTCAAGGCTAACCCCTATCCCGTGATACATGGGGTAAGGGGTTTATATTAGATGAGCGAACTTTCAAAAGTTTGACTGTCATATGGTCGACACCATATGATCGAACTTTTGAGTGTTTTAACGGAGATCTCCATACAGCGCGGAATGGGAAGATTTCCCTTTTGTGCACTGTAGTGCAATCTCGGAGTTGGTATATTTAAAGACCGGGGGGTGTGGGGGGTCATGCCCTTTGCTTAAAACGTTCAGGTAGGTTATTTGTGTAGTTTATTTTTTTATTAGATGTTCGAACTTTTAAAAGTTTGATCATATGATGTCGACCATATAACGGTTGAACTTTTGGAAGTTCGATCATCTAATAGGGTAAGATACCCAGAGCTCATTTGCTGCTCAAGTGACCAGGATGTCTTCTGGCTAGCTCATTGGCTAAGTAGTTGAATTTATCTTTTTCTACTATTTCTCTGCAAAAACGTCTTCGCTGTCTGTGCGATAGTTTGTAATTATCCCCTTTTCCTCATTTTTTGGTGTGTTTTCCCCTTATTCTTGTTGCGAGACCCATTTAAGTTAGAGGGCTCTCAGTGGCCCGTTTAACTTAGAGGGCCACTCCCCTTCCCTACGTGTGTTATCCTTTCTTTCTTGAGAGAATCCGTTTAAGGTAGAGGATTCTTTCTAGCTTCAATTACTTGTTGATCGTTCGTTATTGTAGCATAGTGGTGTGTTTAAATAGTTTGCTAAGCTCTTTTTTCTTGGGGTTTACGGCCGCTTCAAACATTGAAGTTATCTGCATATATATATTCTTCGTGTTTCACTGTTGCAGTCATCACATTTTGGTTATCCCTGCCATGGTAGCCCTCGGCCGGCCCAAATACCAGAGGCTTAGTATTTCTGCGTCGGTTGCTGTCACTTCAGGACTGACATCAGGTTGTCAGTAGTATAAAGTATGGCAGCCGATGCCATTACATCAGTCTTTCTTGCCGTGGAGCCCGAAGCAGAAGCAGTTTGTATGAGTGCCAGTCGGCCGCTAGCTGAGTTTCGTCTACCGAACTGAAGTTTTCTAAAGCTAAGTACCCTGTTGGGGATCCTTTTTCTTGCACTAACTGATGTCAGAAAAAGTTAATAATTGCGTCTTCTGTGGAAAGCAAATACACACTGTGCCTGTCATACTTACTGCATCACTTGTTTAGGCCCAGACCACAACGTCTTCCATTGTCACTTCTGTGCTTTGTTCAACGCCAGAACTATCCGTTGTGGGGCCCTTATTGTAGCTAGATATTTTCGCTTACAGTCCTCGAACTCCAATAAAGCTTCGGTAAGCCATCCAACAGCAGATCGTCCAGAAAACTTAAAGAAGAGGACAGAGACAGACCACACAGGTCCAAACCTACCGACGATGCTTCCGTTAAGCTAGTCATCAGTTCTCCGGTCCTCAGTGAGGCACTTTCGCAGCACCTGATGCCCGCTTCTGTGGATTCGCAGGCTGCTACTGAGACCCTTTCGGAGTCCGGTATTCTGCAAAACTCTTCTTCAACTAAGGATCCTGCGGTCGTCCCTACCTTGGATAGGTCTGGAGCCGCTGAGCAGGCACTGGCTTCTGAGGAAGTCCTTTGCACTACTGATTCTCGACACAAACCGACTTCTTCTTTGCTACTACCATTCTTTTTAAAACGACCAAGTTTCTTAGGCTCAGGGTATGAACCACACCCAAGAAACCGACAACCCAATCTCAGGCACCTGCTTCCTTGCCTCAGTCTCAAATGCTTAAAATGGCAGAAGACCTTATCATGCTGATCAGGGGAAGCCATGCTACCCCCTCCAAAAGGAAAATAGATTTGTCCCTTGTAGTTTTGTCTGAACAAGAGTCAGATGACTCTGATGCATCTGAATATGAAGACATGCATCCCCTCTCTACTTATGAGGATTCTGATGCAGAGGATTCCATTCCTTCAGCCTCTCCCCCAGAGGATTTTTCCTTTGGAGAAACGCTTCATACCTTAAGGAGCATTTCCAATGGGAGAGTCAAGACTACCCTCAGTCTAAACAGAGACTCAGGGAATTCTTAGATCTTCCACAACACAGACCCTTGACCATCCCCCCAATCCAGGATGTTGTGGAGGATGTTTTCCTGCAATCCAGCTTGACTCCTGCACCCAGAAAACCAGACAGGTACTCTAGAGTCCCTGACTCACACAAATTTCTTTAAAAATCCTACTGCTGACCCGGAGGTAATTCCTCAAGGGCTTAAAAGGATTAAAGCAACCTCCACTAAGAATCCCACCCCCTCAGATAGGGATTCCCGAGCACTAGACAGATGGGGTAAAAAAGTATACACCTCAGCTACTCTTGCTGTCAGGGCACTAAATTGTCAGTTCCATATGCTAAAATTTCAGCAACATACCCTGCAACTCCTCAAACAAAAACAATGTCTTCCTTTCCTGCTTGTGCAGAATGTAAAGTTACAAGAGTCAATGCATTCTGCAAGTCAAGTAACTAAACACAGCTTGCACTGTGGTTTTGACACCCTAGATGCTTCTTGCAGGGCAGCAGTCACTGGATCTGTCATTAGAAGGCATGCATGGTTTAAGGAACAGCCCTTGCCAGACCATGTCAAATCTAAATTGTTGGCTGCCCCCTTGCACAAAGACAACTTATTTGGCACTAAGGCAGAAGAGGTCTTTAAAAAGATGGAAGACAAAGCAAAATCTATGCAGACAGTTAAGGATTTCCTGCAGGTCCAACCACCCAGGTTCAGCAGACATTGTCCCACCAAGCACTGGTCCTTTCCTGCTTCCTCTAAGCCAGTCAAGCCCAGGACCTGGGGAACCAGACCCTCCCAGACAGAAACCACAGGGAATACAGAGATCTAAGCAGTGGAATACCTCCAATTGAAAACCAGGGAGTTCTAACCACCCCCTTATGGTAAGAACTCACAATGACTCACCACTCCTCCCTCTGCCCACCTTCACTTATCCCTAGGAGGAAAACTCTTCTTCCACGCAAGCACCTAGTCCACCATTACCAACTACTGCTGGGTCCTCAACATAGTGTTCTAGGGATACATATTTTCTTTCCACACCCTTTCAACCTCAAAAGGGTTCCCAGATCTACCTCCAAACCAGTGGGCAGAAGCTCACAAGCAAATCCTTTCAAAGCTTTCTATGAGGGAAGTAGAGCACGTTCCTGCAGAAGAGATAGGCCAAGGTTTCTACTCCAGACTTTTTCTGGTGCCCAGAAAAGAAGGCACCTGATGCCCCATCCTCAGTCTATCCATTCTAAGCACCTTCCTGGTGATCCCAAAATTCAAAATGCTCACCTTCCAGCAGCTGCTACCCATGCTGTCCAAGGACGCTTGGCTAGCCACCCTAGATCTAAAAGAGGCCTACCTCCACATTCCTATCAGGGAATCATGCAGGAAATATCTCCGTTTCAGGGCAGGATCTCAACACTTTCTGATCTCCATGCTTCCATTTGGCTTATTTACTGCTATCAGAGTTTTCACAAAATGTCTGGCTCTGGCCATTGCCTTTTGCAGACAATGGAATATCTAAATTTACCCATACTTAGATGACCGCCTTATTCAGGCAGACAGCCAGGAAAAGATGCTCAAGCACCTGGCCTTTGTAAAGACCCTACTAACCTCCCCAGGGTACACAATAAATTAAAAGAAATCCAAACAGTTGCCCACCCAAAGGATTATCTTCCTGGGAGCAAGCCTGGACACAGCATCCCAGATTGCATTCCGTACACCAGAAAAGCAAATTTTCCTGACAGCCTACTTCTCTCAACTAGCCACCAGACCCCAGTTATCTGCAAGGAAGATCCTGCAAGCTGTGGGGTTCATGGTATCTTGCATACTACTCATGTCATATGCCCGACTGCATATGAGGAAACTTCAGTGGTACCTAAAAAGCCTTTGGTGTCAACACTCTCAAGACCTGAAGACTCTTATTCCTATAATTCCTTGCCTCAGAAAAGATTTTCTTTGGTGGGCAACAGCATGCTGCTACAACAAGGGACTACCTTTCTCATCACCCCCCCCCCTGCTGACCATACCCTCACCACAGATGCATCAGACTGTGCATGGGGTTCACACCTGGACAGCAGGTGCATACAGGACCAATGGAGCCTGCAGCAAATCCCTCTGCACATCAACCAAAAAGAGATGATGGCTGTCCAGCATGCCTTGATAGCGTTCAAGCCTCTTCTGTCACCAGGGGCTCTCCTAATCAAAACAGACAACACCACTGTGATGTGGTATATCAGCAAGCAGGGAAGGACTCACTCCTACCCTGTATGCAGGCTGGCTATGATCCTTTGGTACACAGCCTCTGCCATGCAGCTGCACCTGTTAGCACAATTCCTACCAGGTTCTCTGAACTCTCTGACAGACCAATTAAGCAGAAATCTTCTGGACCCACATGAATGGCAGCTCAACAGAAAAACCTTCACCCTAATAACTCAGAAATGAGGCACTCCGAAGGTTGACCTCTTTGCCTCCCACACCAACCATCAGCTCATCAAGTTCTACACCAGGAAGCATCACTGCATGGCTTGGAAATTGGATGCCCTGTCCTTCCCCTAGGCCAGTCTCTTGGTCTATGCCTTTCCTCCACTACCTCTCATCCCCAGGGTACTGCTCAAAATAAAGGAGGAAAAACCAAGGACAATTCTTATAGCTCCAGACTGGCCTCACCAGCACTGGGTACCCCTTGCTGCGCAGCCTCTCCTCACTGCCACCATGGTATCTTCAAACCTCCTGACCCAGACGGAAGGGGAATTCATGCATCCCCAATTTCAGACACTCAATTTGGCAGCTTGGCTTATTCCCTAACCTCGGATCAATCTGCTAACCTCAGTAAACAGTTTCTAGATGTTATACATGAGGCCTGATGCCCTAGCACCAGAATGTCTTATGCTGACAAATGGAAAAGGTTCTGCACCTGGATCCAGGCTAAGGGAGCCAATACGGCACAGCCCTCCCTCCCTCTCATCCTGGATTATTTAGCTGACCTTCTACACAATGGCCCGTCTTTCTCCTCTATAAAAATTCATGCTTCTTCTATCTCTGCTCATTTCTCCACTTAGCAGCCCCTTTTTTCACACCCTTTGATCAGACAGTTCCTTAGAGGGGTTAACAACTTGAGGCCACCCAGAAGAGCACCAACCCCAGCTTGGGACCTTAACTTTGTGTTGGAAAAGCTCACACTGCCCCCTTTTGAGCCAGCTTCTTCTGCAAAGCTAAAATTTCTCTCCTGGAAGACAGCTTTCCTTCTGGCCATCACTCCAGCCAGAAGAGTCTCCACCCTGCAAGCGCTCATGGCTTTGGAGCCCTTCATCATCTTCCATGCTGACAGGATATCCCTCAGAACTAACCCATCCTTCATGCCCAGGGTAGTGTCCAGTGTGGCTCTCAACCAACCCATTCATTTGCCCACCTTTTTTCCTAATCCCCAGAACAAGGGGGAAAGGATCCTGCACTCTCTAGATGTGCACAGACAGCTCAGATTCTATCTAGACAGGACTAAATCCTTAGAAAGTCTGATCAGTTGCTGGTTAGCTTTGCTACAGGGGTAGAAGGCAAAGCCATCTCCAAACAAACCATTTCCAGATGGATAGCACACTGCATCCATTTCTGCTACAAACAACATGGAAAGCCTCCCCCAAGGGCTTCAGGACTCACTCCACCAGAGCAGCTTCCACCTCTGCAACTTTCCTCAGAGGAGTCCCCACCAA
The DNA here is from genome assembly GCF_019279795.1 of Protopterus annectens. Taxonomy (NCBI): domain Eukaryota; kingdom Metazoa; phylum Chordata; order Ceratodontiformes; family Protopteridae; genus Protopterus; species Protopterus annectens. The sequence continues at coordinate 1,225,870,135 of NC_056725.1, forward strand.
GGACATCCTAGAGGCTGCCACCTGGACATCTATTCACAGTTTTACCAAACATTACCACCTGCCTCTCTTTTCCAAATCCAGGTCAGTGTTTGCCTCTGCAGTCTTGCAGGGCATCGTAGCCAGTCTCTAGATTTCCTTGACCCCCTCCACCCATTTCCTCAGCTTTGGGAATCAACCCAAATGTGATGACTGCAACAGTGAAACATGAAGAACATAATACAGTTATGTACACTTACCATAAATGTTGATGTTCGAGTGTATTCACTGTTGCAGTCCTGGTTTCCCTCCCTCCATCCCCCTTTCCCTCCCTCTATCCCCCTTTCTTCTCTCTCCTTCCAAGGGACATGTTGGTATTTACTTTCTGCTGATGGGGTTCTTCCACCAGAACCTGGCTACTACTTGGGGGCTCCTGACAGGTTAGAGCAAGAAAAACTGATGTAATGGCATCGTCTGCCTTACTTTATACTACTGATGACCTGACGTCAGTCCTGAAGCGACAGCAACCAACGCAGAAATACTAAGCCTCTGGTATTCAGGCCAGCCGAGGGCTACCTTGGCAGGAATAACCCAAATGTGATGACTGCAACAGTGAATACACTCGAACATCTACATTTATGGTAAATGTAAACAATTGTACTTACTCTCTCTCTCTCTTTATATATATATATATATATATATATATATGTATATATATTTTTTTCTTCTTGTGTGTTATAGTAGTTAGAGGCTCTGTTGTATACTAGAGCCATTTTTTGGTAATATTTTGCTATTTACCTAGCTTAACAGTGTCAGTTTAATATAGATTACTTTTGGTAGTGCATATTTTTCTTAGTAGACTAGTTCTTGGATGCAAACATGTCTAAAGAAAAAGAAAAGAAACAAAAAGAACCAAGGCAATCAGGATTCAAAAAGTGTGATCCGTATACTCAGAAAATGTCTCTCACAGATGGGCACACTAGCTGTGTGTATTGTCTTGGTGCCATCCATTTGCAAGACCTCTTTACGATTTGTCATAGTTTTAATAGCAGGGTTCTTCTGGAACATAAAAATAAGTTAATGCTCAGAGGTTTGCTGAAAGGTTCTTTCTATGAGTCTTTGGAGGGTTCTCAGAGCTCCAAGCCTACTTCTCCCTCTACTTCACAAATTAAAGGGTTCAAAAGATCTGCCATTGCGGGTCCAGCTTCGGAGCCACCTAAAAAAATAATCACTTCAGAACCAAGAGCCCTTGGCTCCGACAGATCTGAGTCAACCTGTTCGGCTCCAAATGTGTCCACGGAGCCAGTAGAGTTACCGATTAGGAGAAGGTCTCTGGTCCTGGAGCTGGTCACTCCTATATTGAGATCACCTTTTCCGGAGTGGACTAGATCTCCTTCCTTATCCTCCCGGAGCTTATCTGATGATGATGTAGAGCAGGTGGTGAAGAGATTGCTTCGAACACCGGCACTGGCAAAAATGTTATTGTCACCTACCCCAAAGGAATTGGAACCATCGAAAGCACCATCTCCAATTCCTCCTCTGACCCCGCTTGTGGTTTCAGAGCCAAGAGATTGTGGGTCCAATAGTAGTGGAACCATCAAAACTGAGACCTCCTTTAGGATAGTCGGTACCGGCATCTGCTCCGTCTTCTTTGGGTCCATCGGATTTCGAAGAGTGTGGGAGCCGATGCTCACCCATGTGGTCTGAGGAGGGGAGTCAACGCAGACAGTTGTCCAATCCGACTCTACCCCTCGGTACCTCGGTGAGGTTGAGCTAGGCTCCTGCATCGGCTTCGGAGCCATCCATTCTGCCTCAGAGCCTGTCCTCTGCCTCTCCGGAGCAGGGGATCTCTTCAGGGCAGAGTGAGGGGGGCTTTTGAACTGATGGAGAGAGTGTCATCACCCCAGATAGCTCTGCTCTCAGACGCAGTTTCTCTTCTCTCCTGGGTGCCAGTGTTGATCTCATCATCACTGCTTCCTCCCAAATGTAGAGACCCTGAGCCTCTGGAAGCTCCTGCGGGTGGCATCTTCATCTCTGAAACTTCGCCAGAGTACCTCTCTAAGGAAGTCCCTCGGAAGGGACTGTGCAAGAAGAAGCACATAGACTCCCCTGAGTCTGTCACATCAGATACCGATCTGGATGATTCAGAAGGGTCCCCACGGTTCCCCAGTGAGGATGTCTCCTTTGCTGACATCCTTGAGATCCTGAAACAGAGGGATGGCTGGAAGCCCACCAACCCTTCAGGGGATGAATCGGTCTACCTGGAGGCTTTTGGGTCTTGCCCTTCAACCTCCTGGATGTTTCCCCCTTATGACCAATTGAAGAACATAACGTTATATCTCATAAGGCCTGGACTTCCCCTCATACAGTGGAGCCTGTTCCGCAGAGGCCCAATAAATTTATCACTGCCCCACTGAGAAAGAGTTCCTAACCAAAGCCGTCCCTGTAGATGCGATGGTGGTGGCAGCGGCCACTAAGGAGTTATCAGAGACCTCCTCATCTGTTCATCCTGCTAATAGAGTCACGGACTATCGACAGATATGGAAAGCATGCCTTCTCATCAGCGGCCTTTACTCTGCGGTCGCTGAATTACTTGACCCATTTTATGAGGCTTCAGAGGGATTTCCTCAAAGAGCTAGGAGATACTCTTCAGGGTACTGTAGCTTTGGGGATCACAGATAAAGTTTCCTCACAGCTCTCCACCCACAACTCAGTTGTCAACTCCTCCATGAGACTGATTTCATATGTAGCCGATGGAGCGAGCAGAGCAGCAACTACAGGAATTTCCTTGAGGAGACATTCCTGGATGCGCCTATGCAATTTTGCCGAATGCTTCAAGTCTTTCTTCTCTAATGCCCCCTTTGATGGTTCATCCCTTTCTGGACCAAAAGTGAAAATAACTTTGACCAGGTGTGAACAGAAAGGAAAAACTTTGTCTGCTGTTGGAGTCCGTTTTTCTGCCCCACCTAGACCTTATCTCAAAAGTCAGAAAGATGGGAAGATGTGGTTCCGCAAATCCCAAAAAGGTTTTTCTGATGCAAGTGGTGAAACTTCCCCCAGGGGCAGAGGAGAAACTAACAATGGAAGACGCAACCTCCTGGCAGAGGGAGTCCATAGAATCAGGGCGACAGATATATGTTCCCTGGCAGGCCTTTCCAGCATTCCTGAAAGGAGGCCCGCCTGCTCTTCTCTGGAGGCAGTCGGGGGATGCTTGTCACTGTACCCAAATGCTTGGCTGGAAATCACTCAAGAGAAGTGGGTACAGTCAGTCATATCCAGAGGTTATTACATTCCCTTTTCCACTCCCCCTCCCAAAAATCAGTCCATTCCAGAAATCCCACCTGGTCAGAGGGATGACTCAACTTAAGAGATACACAAGTTGCTAGAAAAAAAGAGTTATCCAAGAGGTCCTCGCAGACCAATTGGATTTGGAACTTACTCAAGGTTCTTTTTAGTTCCAAAAAAGACAGGGGACTGGAGACCCATTTTGGATCTCAGCAGATTGAACAGATCTGTAAAAAAATCAGAGTTCCGAATGGTGACACTGCAGTCTATATTCCCTTTCTCAGGAAAGATGATTGGATGTGCTCGATAGATCTCCAGGTTGTGTACTACCATACAAAGATGAAAAGGCGATCCAGGAGATACTTGCACTTTCGGCTGAGAGCCACTCATTACCAGTTTCGAGCTCTCCCCTTTGGTCTCACTACAGCCCCCAGAGTGTTCAACAAGTGCATGGCAGTGGTTACGGCTCACTTGAGACATCTAGGATTCCGTGTGTTTCCATACCTAGACGACTGGCTCCTGACCGCCACCACCAAGCATCTACTACTGCAAGCGAGGGATGAAACAATAATTCTTTGCACCAAGCTAGGCATTACAATAAATTTCAAAATGTCTGCCTTGTCGCTTTCACAGCATATTACTTTCTAAGGTGCATAATTGGATTCAGCAGAAATGGTGGCAAAACTTACCCCCGAGAGAATTCAGTCACTTCACCATCAAATCAGGATTTTGATGTAAAAAAGAAAGGTTCAACGAGGTATGTGTTACAGGTTTTGGGTACCATGGCAGCGACAATCCTTCTAGTTCCTCTGTCACAGCTGCACGAGGGTCCTACAGTGGTTACTGTTTGCCCAAATGTCCATGCAAGGTCTACCTCTGTCACATCAGATAATCATTACGAATTCATGCAAGAAGGATCTTCTCTGGTGGCTGCAAACGGAACAGTTGTCCTTAGGCCACCCATTTGTCTTTCCACAACTGATGGCAGTACTGACCAAGGACGCTTCCCAGGTTGGTGGGGGGCATTATGTGGGAATGATTGTCCAATGCTTATGGCGAGAACACGAGAACCACTTGCACATCAATGTCCTAGAGATAAGAGCAGTGATGTATGTGTTGCAGGCATTTCAGGGCTCACTTCTGATAGGAACGGTTGCAGTTCAGACAGACAGCATGTCAGTAGTGTGGTACATAAACAAGCAGGGAGGAACCAAATCATATCCCCTATGTCGAGAGGCACAACAGGTGTGGCAATGGGCTATCACTTCTCAACGTTTTCTGATAGCAACGCATATCCTGGGCAAATCCAACTTGATAGCAGACAAACTCAGCAGAGCGATTCTGTTGCCTCACGAGTGGTCTCTGAAGCTAGAAATTGCAGAAGAGATCTTCCAGAAATAGGGCCAGCCTTGCTGCGACCTTTACACCACCTCCATGAACGCCAAATGCAGCAGCTACTTTGACCTCATTCTCCCTCTCGGGGAAGTCACCAAGGGATGCTCTCATTCTCGATTGACCCCCGTGACATCTGTATGCCTTTCCACCCTTCCCCTTAATATCCAAAGTACTTCAGAAAGCCAGCATATTGAACAGCACTATGATACTCATTGCACCTTACTGGCCTCAACAAATTTGGTCCCCCTTTCTCTGGGCCCTTCTCCTGGAGGAACCGTGGATTCTGGACCCAGTTCCAGACCTTTTAACCCACTCATCGGGAATGTTCCATCCTTTCATCCAGACCTTCAAGTTGACAGCATGGCTGCTCCAATTCCATGCATAGCCAGGTGTTATGATTTTTCCCTTGCAGTTAAGCATATCTTGATTTCTTCCCACAAACCATCTACAAGGAAACTGTATTCAAGTAAATGAAAAAGATTTTCTTACTGGGCTGTTAAGCACAATGTAGAACATTTTACAACTCCTATCACAGCAGTTCTTGAATTTCTCTCCAAACTTTTTGACGAAGGTGCAGCAGCAGCTACCATTAGAGTACAACTAGCGGCCATCTCTAATTTCCATACTGGGAAGATGGGAATGTCTGTCATGTCCCACAGGTTATGTAAGTCCTTACTAAGACCCCCAATCAGAGAACCTCCAGCCCCTTGGGACCTACATTTTGTTCTATCTGCCTTAGTCTTGCTACTCTTCAAACCTTTATCTTCTTGTGATATAAAGTTCTTGTCATGGAAAACTGTTTTCTTAGTAGCCATTACCTCCGCCAGATGGGTGTCAGAATTCCAAGCTCTCTCTATACGCCCTCCTTATATAGTATTTCACAAAGACAGAGTATCCTTAAGAACTAATCTTTCTTTCTTACCAAAATTCTGTTCAGAAAACAATCTAAATCAATCTACTGAATTGCCAGTGTTCTTTCCCAACTATAGTGACAAGGCAGAATATAAATTGCATCAACTAGATGTACAAAGACAGCCACGCTTCTGCTTGCATAGGACCAAAGATTTCAGAAAGTCGGGCCAGATTTTTGTTTCCTTTTCAGACAAAGGGAAAGGATTGCCACTTTCTAAAGTAACTTTGTCTAAATTGCTTACAGATTGCATTTCCTTCTCATACAGCAATAGTAACAGACAATTACAGGCAAAGTGAAAGGCCACTCCAGTAGAGAAGTCTCAATGTCCTCTGCTTTTCAGGCTAAACTTCCTATGGATGCTATTTATGCAGCTGCCACATTAGTGAGACCTCATACCTTTATTACTCATTACAAAGTAGACATGGCATCCCGGATCCACTGTATTAAAAAGTCTGTTTTCCTGAGCCACGCTAGGGTGAAAGTGCTAGGGACACTGTCCCAACCAGCAAGAATTAAGGCGAGATTGGACAACATAACATTAAGAAGTTATGTACTCACCATAATGTTCCATGTTTGTTGTACATTTCGCCTATATTCTTGTGTCCCACCCACCTTCCCCTCCTTTGTTCCTGGAGGACTGGGTGGATAATCTTATGTATATGTATGTGTATATAGTTATGTTGGTTTTTGGAGTCTCTGATTTCCTCTTTTCTACAGTTAGACAAGCTGTAGTTATAAATATGTAGAGATATTAGTACTGCTTTCACTTGCAAACAAGATCTGGGTATCTTACCCAATGCATCATGGGATAGGGGTTAGCTTCAAGCCAGTGGAAGCTCTCGAGCTTTGGTATTAGGCCGAGTCGACCAACAAGAATATAGGCGAGATGGACAGCAAACATGGAACATTACGGTGAGTGCATATCTTCTTATTTTCTGGCAAATCACTGATGATTGAAGTCACTAAATAATGACATATATTTGAGTTTCCAACTTCATATCTTTCAGAAAATTCATACTAACACAAATCCTGTTATTCTAGAAACTTTTTAAATTTATAAGAGCAATATTTAAAATCTTTCCCTGCCCCCCCCCCATTATGTTAGGCTCTGTCCAGATTTCTTGCGCTATTTGCTCTAAGAAGTTGAGAGGTATGCACTGCCCTGGTAAACAAACGTCAATAAATAACCAAATTACATTTACCAGTACAAATATTTTCTTGGTTAAATCCAACCAGATTATTAAACTATTAGATTCATTTCAGTAGCATTAGTCTAGCTACAACCCTTATAACATTAATCTTGAAACCTGATGACTGTACATAAAATAACCTTGTTTGCAGCATTTCAGAAAGTTATACCTGATTATCTTTTTGGCCGTCCTGCAAGAGTAATGTAATTATATATGTTAAGTTGTCTATCTCGCCTTCGTTCTTGCTGGTTGGGATCGGAGCCGATCCTCGGCTCCGACTCGGCCATCTTCTATAGCTCGAGAGCTGCTTACTGACTCGAAGCTACCCCTTATCCCATGATGCCTAGTGCTAGCTACCCAGATCTCGTTTGCCGCTTCAGCTGTGAGGTGTCATTTTTACTGGCTCAGGCTTGTATTAAGTTTCTTATTGAACTTTTCTAGCTAAGATAGTGTTTTTTTCGGGAGTTATTGTTTAAGTTTTAGTCTCTATATCTTGTGGTGTTAGCTAAGTATATTGTAGTTTCCCCTTCTTAGAACTCGTTTAAATTAGAGAGTTCTCCCCCTCCCCCTCCTATCCCTTTCTGTCAGGTAGCGCTTAGTTTTAAGGCCTTCCTTATATCTTCCTTTAGGTAGCCGTTTAAGTTAGAGGCTTCCTAATTAAAAAAAAAAAAAAATTAGCTTTAACTGTGTGTTTTTCTTTTTTTGCTGTTAATTGGTGTTGTGGTATTTTGTTATAGCCTTTTGGCCTTTTGGCTAAGATCAGTGTAGTATCTTTTCAGGTATTTTTTTTTTCGGATACAGGATGTCTAAAGAGTCCAAGGTTTCGGGATTCAAGAAGTGTGACTCATGCTGTCAGAAAATGTCTCTGACAGATGGGCACACTTCTTGCGTCTACTGCTTAGGCACAGTGCACCTGCAGGACTCTTGTTCTATATGCCATGCATTTAGTCCAAGAGTTCTGCAGGATCGTAAAAATAAGCTTATTCTTAGGGGGTCTTTTAAAGCCCCAGGATTCACCGGCCAAGGCTCAACCTGTGAAATCCCCAAAACTGACCAAATCGTCAGCTCCAAGCTTGGAGCCGTCATTGGTTCAGACTTTACCTGCCACTTCGGTTCCAGCCGGAATCGATGAGACTATCTCCCCATCAGCATCTTCGGAGCCGTCGCAGAGCCACAAGAAGCTGAGGTCCACTTTTCTGGAGTCCATACATTCGCCTCCTTGGTCTCCTCTGCTTCAGAGTGAGCACAGTCACAGATCTTCCCACTCCTCTCGGTCCTCTAGTCTCTCAGATCACGACGTGGAGAGAGTGGTCAGTAGGTTGCTGAAGTCACAGGCACTTGCCAAGATGTTGTCCAGCCCTCCTCAACAGATGTCGGCTCCGTCCACTTCTATCGATGTTCCTCCTCCTCCGACTCCTTTGAGCTCGGAGCCAGAGTTCGTTGGGGTCCGAGTTGTGGAACCGTTGGCTCTGATAACTATTTCTCCTTCGGTTCCATCGTTGGCTCTGATTCCCTCGATGGTACTGTCCGTCGAGAGATCTGGGTGCCGAGGCTCCCTCGGCTCCGAGTGGCATCGGACACTTCTCCGACCCCGTTCTCCCTCTCGGAGCTTCGGCGCAGGTGAGTTCGGCTCCTACATTGGCCTCGGAGCCGTCTCCCTCAGAGCGGGGAAGGATTCCGATTTCCTCGGAACCGGATCCTTCTCTGCATCATGGCAGGGATGCCCTCGATGTCATGAGGAGTGTGCTGGCCCCTGAGTCAGCTCCATGATCGACCCCATTGGCTCCATCCCCTGTAGTGCCTGCGACAACCTCTGCTCCTCCTCCAGACCCCAAGCGTGGGGAACCGGCTCTCCAGGGCACCCCATTGGGTGTTTCCTCTTCTTCCGAGACCTCCCCTGATCATTCAGAGGAGCCCCCTCGCAAGAAGAAGTGCAAGAGGAAGCACATTGACTCCCCTGAGTCTGTCACTTCTGATACAGACTTAGATGATTCGGAAGGGTCCCTGAGGTCCCCCTCTGAAGATGTTTCCTTCTCGGACATCCTAGAAATGCTTAAGCAGAGGGGGAACTGGAGTCCCCTAGCCCCTACTGAGAATGAGTCTGTTTTCCTGGATGCGTTCGGTTCCCGACCTTCCACCTCCTGGGTTTCTCCGCCTTTCAATCCACTCATGTCTGTGATGGCTCGAAATGCTTGGTCAGCCCTGGATACAGTGGATCCAACCCCTAGAAGACCTAGCAAGTTTATCACTGCACCCATTGATAAGCAGTTCCTTACCAAAGGTGTTCCTGTGGATGCCATGGTGGTAGCAGCAGCCACTAAAAAGTAGTTAGTGGAAGCTTCTTCGTCTGTCCATCCTCCTAACAAGGAGTCTAGGACTATGGATAGATATGGGAAGTAAATGTTTGCTTCAGCGACCTTTTCTATGAGGTCACTGAATTACTTATGCCATTTTACCCGGCTTCAGAGGGATCTCCTTAAAGAGCTCGTAGATGCCCTTCAAGATCCATCAGCTGAAGGGGCTCAAGCTAAAGTGGCTTCCCAGCTGGCAACTTTTAATTCTGTAGTCAACTCCTCCATGAGGCTCATTTCCTATGCAGCCGATGGTGCGAGTAGAGCCGCAGGTACAGGCGTGGCCCTTAGGAGACATGCATGGATGCGGCTGTGTAATTTTGCGGAACCCTTTAGAGCATCATTCACCAACACCCCCTTTAACGGTTCCTTTCTGTTTGGACCACTGGTGAAGGACACTTTGACTAGATGTGAGCAAGAAGGCAAGACTTTCTCTGCCGTGGGAGTCCGTTTTTCCACTCCTTCCAGACCACACCCCAAGGGTCAGAAGAGTGGTAAAATGTGGTTCTGAAAATCCCAGGGAGCCCCGCCTGACACACGTAGTGATTTTTCCTCCAGGGGTAGAGGAGGAAACAACAACAACAGACGCTGCCCTCGTGGCAGAGGGGGTCCGCAGAACCAGGGCAGCAGAGAATCCTTCTCCGAGAAGCCCTTCCAGCATCCCTGAAGGGTTGCCCGGCTGCCTGCCTCTGGAGGCAGTCAGGGGAAGACTTTCACTGTACTCAACAACCTGGCAATGTTTAACTCAAGACAAATGGGTACAGTCAATTATATCCAGGTTACAAAATCCCTTTCTCTCAGCCCCCCTTACCATCAAGCAAATCCCTTCCAGATGTTCCACCCAATCTGAGGGACCAAGCAGTCATAGAAGTTTCAAAACTGCTAGAAAAAAAGAGTCATCCAGGAAGTCTCAGCAGACCAACACTGATCCGGAACTTACTCAAGGTTCTTTTTGGTACCAAAAAAGACAGGGGACTGGAGACCGATTCTGGATCTCAGCAGACTAAACACGTCTGTTCAAAGAACAAAGTTTCAGATGGTCACACTACAGTCCATTCTACCCTTTCTGGGTCAGGACAATTGGATGTGCTCCATAGATCTTCAGGATGCGTGCTATCACATCAAAATGGACAGGCGCTCCAGGAGATTCCTTTGCTTCCAACTGGGAGCCAGTCATTAGCAGTTCAGAGCTCTGCCCTTTGGTCTCACCACAGCCCCCAGGGTGTTCACCAAATGTATGGCAGTGGTCACGGCTCACCTGAGACGTCAAGGATTCCAGGTGTTTCCATATCTAGACAATTGGCTCCTCACTGCTACTACCAGGCATCAACTTCTGCAAGCCAGGGACTACACAATCACAATTTGCTCCCAGCTAGGCATTACAGTAAACTTCAAAAAATCTGCCTTGTTGCCCTGTCAATCTATCACCTATATAGGAGCAGACGTATACACAAGAAGCATGTCCGCAAGGCTTCCGCCAAACAGGATATTGTTAATTCGCCAGCAAGTACAAATTCTAATGCAGAACAAAAGGATCCAAGTCAGATTCGTCCTTCAAATTCTGGGTTCCATGGCAGCGGCAGTTCTACTAATCCCTCTGACCCGCTTTTACATGAGAATCCTTCAGTGGCTTCTGTTCACACAGTGGTCTTTCCAACAGCTTCCTATGTCTCACACGATTATGATTACAGAAGCCTGCAAAAGTCACCTTTCCTGGTGAATGGTCTCCCCACTGGTGTCTCAGGGCAGACCCTTCATTCAGCCCCCTCCAGTTGCCATAGTGACCACAAATGCCTCCCTGATAGGGTGGGGGGGGAGCATTATCAGGGCAGAACAGTCCAAGGCACTTGGCAGCCTCACGAGTACCATCTGCATATAAATGTCTTAGAAATGAGAGCCATGCTCTTAGCGTTGCAAGCTTTTCAGGACTCTCTTCCTTCTGGGACCATTGCAATTCAAATGGACAACATGTCAGTGGTGTGGTACATCAACAAGCAGGGCGGTACCAGGTCCTACCCCCTATGTCGAGAAGCACTCAGACTCTGGCAGTGGGTGATTTCTGATTGCGACGCACATCCCTGGAAGGTCCAACGTCATAGCGGACAGGCTCAGCAGAGCTATCCTCATGCCTCATCTCATGAGTGGTCTCTGAATCAGGAAGTTGCAGATCTTATCTTCCGCAAATGGGGACAGCCTTGCTGCGATCTTTTTGCCACCCCCTTCAACAGCAAATGCAGCAACTACTTCTCCCTTCTTCCACTTTCTGGTCATTCTCCCAGAGACGCTGTAGTCCACGATTGGCCTCAGGGACTTCTTTATGCCTTCCCTCCATTTCCCCTGATACCGAAACTCATAGAGAAAGCAATGTCGTTGGGTTGCAGAATGATCCTCATTGCACCCTACTGGCCTCGACAGATATGATTCCCATTCCTGCACCATTACCTTCTCAAGCAGCCTTGGACTCTGGATCCGATTCCAGACCTACTGATTCATCAGTCAGGTGGGCTGCATCAATCCCTTCAAACACTCCAGCTCACAGCTTGGTTGCTCCACTTCCAACCTCAGCCAGGCTTCCCAGCATTTCCCCGATCGTACGTGAAATTATTGTCTCCTCTCACAAGTCCGCCACTAGAAGGACTTATGCTAGCAAATGGAAACGTTTTTCTTGTTGGGCAGAGGCTGGGAACATACATCCCTTTTCAGCCCCAATCCACGAAATCTTGGAGTTCTTAGCAGAACTTTTTCATTCTGGGTCCACTTCTGCTACAATCAGGGTTCAATTAGCGGCCATCTCAAACTTTCATGCTGGGTTGTCTAATGCAAACATTATGTCTCATAAGCTACATAAAGCTTTTCTAAGAGGGACTACTCTCCTTAGACCCCAGTGAGAGATCCCCCTCCTCCTTGGAACCTAAACTTGGTACTAACCTCCTTAGTTATGCCCCCTTTTGAACCTGCAGCATCCTGCTCCATTAAGTTCCTATCTTGGAAAACCCTCTTCCTGGTAGCTATTACTTCAGCCAGACGTGTCTCTGAACTTCAGGCACTATGTGTCCGTCCTCCATACATAGTTTTTCAGGGTTGCTCTGAGGACTAATCCCTCTTTCCTTCCTAAAGTCTGCTCAGAAAATAATTTAAACCAATCTATAGACCTACCTGTGTTCTTTCCTAACCACAACAACAAGGCAGAATACAATTTACATTAATTGGATGTTCATAGACAATTGCGTTTTTACCTGCAAAGGACAAAAGATATAAGGAAGTTGGACCAACTATTTTTTTCCTATGCTCTGGGCAAACAAGGTCTCCCAGTTTCCAAAGTGACCTTATCCAGATGGTTGCCTCACATTATTCTTTCGTCTATCAACTGAGAAACAAAGAGTTATCTTATCAAACCAAAAGGTCATTCTACTAGGGCTTTGGCCACCTCTGTAGCCTTCCAGTCTAGGTTGCCCATGGACTCCATCTGTGCAGCTGCTAGGTGGGCAAACCCTCATACCTTTATTTCTCATTACAAGCTAGATATGGTCTCCAGGAGCAGAGCTAACTTTGGCTCCACTGTTCTGAAAAGTCTGTTCCAATGAGTCACCCAGGATTGTAGGTGCTAGGGATGCTGTCCCAACCAGCAAGAACGAAGGCGAGATAGACAACTTAACATAAAGAAGTTATGTACCTACCGTAACGTTCCATGTTAGTTGTCTTCATCTCGCCTTCTTTCTTACATCCCACCCTCCATCCCCCTATCCTATTGGACCAAGAGGAGTTCAAGTTTCACTGGCTGAGTGTTCTCTGGTTGTTTCCTCTACGGACTTACAGAGTATGACAGGTGTGCTCAGCATTTTGTTTGGAGAGGTTCATTCTCTAGCTATGGCTAGGGTTAGTAACACAAACTTGTAGGAAAAACCACCTTTAATAACAAAGCAAAGTTTTCGGGCAGAACCCTTCTTCAATACTAATACAATCAAGTCTGCATACTAGAAGCTTATATACAGGTCTAGAAGTCACATGATTAGCAGCCAAGAATCATGTGACGAACAAGTCTTAAAGTGCAAACAACATAATAAAACTTTAAAAAAATCAATTAATAATATTACGTAATCTAGTAAAAATTGGTTTTAAACTAACTTTGCTGTTAATTCCTGGATATGAATCAGCAGCTAGTCTTAAAATCCATTCAAATTCCTTAGTCTCAAGGCGATTATTCAAATCTCCACCTCTGGCACTAGGACAATTAAAATCAATAACTCTAAACTTAAAAGAATGTTCAGAGCCATGAATATTGATATGCTTATATAGTGCATTATTTTCACAACACCGTCTGATTTCTGAATTATGATCAATAACACGATCTTTCAGCTTACGAATAGTTTTTCCTACATAGAACGAAGTGCAGGATTTACATGTAGCCATTTGAATAATCGCCTTGAGACTAAGGAATTTGAATGGATTTTAAGACTAGCTGCTGATTCATATCCAGGAATTAACAGCAAAGTTAGTTTAAAACCAATTTTAACTAGATTACGTAATATTATTAATTGATTTTTTTAAAGTTTTATTATGTTGTTTGCACTTGAAGACTTGTTCGTCACATGATTCTTGACTGCTAATCATGTGACTTCTAGACCTGTATATAAGCTTCTAGTATGCAGACTTGATTGTATTAGTATTGAAGAAGGGTTCTGCCCGAAAGCTTTGCTTTTTTATTAAAGGTGGTTTTTCCTACAAGTTTGTGTTACTTGCTCCAGGTTTTGCAGCTGGTTTTTTGGTCTATGGCTAGGGTTAGCTATTTCAAACGAGATCTGGGTAGCTAGCGCTAGGCATCATGGGATAAGGGGTAGCCTCGAGTCAGTAAACAGCTCTCGAGCTATAGAAGATGGCCGAATTGGAGCCGAGGATCGGCTCCGATCTCAACCAGCAAGAAAGAAGGCAAGATGAAGACAACTAACATGGAACGTTATGGTAAGTACATATCTTCTTTTTATGCCATTATCCTGAAAATGAATAGGTACTTTAAGTGAAACATACTTCAGTGCCTGTCCCATACTATTGTTAAATCAGAATAACTTTCATTTAATCACCTGTAAATGATAGGTGCATTTTTTAATAAATTGCATAATATTGAACTGTTTATATTGCACTTATACCTTTCTTTTTTAAGTTAAATGCCCCCTTGATAAGCTATTGACTACTTTGTGATTGCCTCACACAACTGTGTGATCATACATGGGCAAAACCCCCAAATGCAGATATCATTAGGAACTAAAAAAAACACACAAAAAGCAATTTTGCTGGGAAACAAGCCCTTTGTATGCCCCATATCCCTACTAGTTATATATTCCAAATCCAAGGTCACACCTTATTAAGGAAAGGGGAAACCCATGGTATACTGGTAATGTGACCTTCTGGGGAAAAGCCTAGCAGTTGTATACTAGTGATCACACAAATGAATGCCTTTCAGTAGAGATTCATGGATAAACCTTGCTTCTGAATTTCAGCAATACTGCAGCATCACTCTCTTTAAATCCAGTTACTGTATATTAATGTTATGTGCTTAGTACCTTATCATTAGAAAAATCACAGTGAACAATAACTAAATACCTTCCAGTGTTACTCTTTTCCATTCTTTTGTTAAAATCTCTTGTCTCAGAATTCAAACCATCAGCTGGATATACCTAATACTTACTACTGCTCCATCGTAATAAAAGTGATGTCTCTTTTCATCTATCCTATTTAACCATCTATCAGCTTACAGGCAATCCAGTCCCAAACCTGTTTGCCTAAGACAACTCACTTCTGAAGATCTGCACCTCATGTCTTGTCTGTTGCTTCCTACAGTGAATATCAACCTTGTATCTTAAAGTATTTAGATAGTACCGATACCCTTTAGTGGCCTCAAATAAACTATTGACTCATTTATGATTGCCTCACACAACTGCATTCATATGGGTATTCAGGTTATCCTAGATATAAATATCAGTCTTAATCCCAGTTCATATACCACACCATTAACTACATTTCTTCTGCATCCTACCACTTTGTTCCTACTAATCACTTCAATACTCATGCCTAGATTTATTATGCCTCATAACCTAAGTTCTCCTACATGTTTCTCAGCTAGATTATCTGTTTTAAACTATAAATACTTTTTATTATATATATTTAATTTTTATTGTACTCTACAAGTTTAATTCTTCACTCACAAAATCTTTACTGTGAATTCTTTACTTCCAAATGTTGAACTGTAAATTTTTGGTCTACATGTTTTATTTGTACTGTGGAGCTTTTCGCCCCAGGCCTCCACTGAAAAAGGGCACAAGTTCAGATGGACTAACCTGGTCAACAAATGTCAAATAAATAAATATAAAAGCTTTTATAAGCTTTATACAGTAATATGAATATTTCCCTGAATTAACAGTAATGAAAGGAGTAAAAATTAAGATATTCATATCTTTCCTCATATATATTAGTTTTTTTTTTTTTTACTGATTTATTTTCTCTTTGTATATTTCATTTGAAGAGACTCGAGACATTTGAGATTACCATCATTATAACTTCAGAATAAGTTATAATATTGCTGTTTATGACTTAACATAAACTTGCTATAAAGTTATACATTCTGCATCTCTCGTCATGATATTCCCCAACAATGGACAAACTCGCCACATTGTAAGGTTTGTTATATTATCAACATGTTTAGTAAACAATAGTTTATTAGTAATTATTATACCACAATTCTTGTTTTCAGCCTCTCCTAATATAGCATCCTTTAACTCACTTGGCTTCATAATAAAAGGTTTTCCAAAAAAGAAAATGTTGCACTTATCCTTGCTAAACTTTAAATTGATGTCCAATTAGAGATAGCTGATAAATATAAGTTGATCTCTTCAAAATCCTCTTGGCTAACTATTGTAGAGCCCACCTTATAATCATCCACATATTTAGTTAACCAAAAATATTTACGTCTTGCTTTAGTTACAGATACCAAATTAAATAACACTGGGCATAGTGCAGATCCTTTTGGTGCACAACACAAGATTTCAGAAGGCATTGCTTTTGTAATCCTGATCAACTACTGATTGGTTTCATATAGTTAACCACTTCCTTATGCATCTTGTTAAGTATGTATTTATGTCCATTGTTAACAGAAGATTTAATTATTGAAATATGGGCAAATTAGATAAATCCAAAAAGATGATACCAGATTTTAGGCCCAAGTCCAAAGTAATTGTAACTAGTTCATAGACAACAGTCATGTTGGTATGAATAGAATGACATTTACTAAAACCATGTTGATCCACAATCAATTTCTTAGGTAACTGTTATTCCAGATATCATTAATTCAAGTAAACATCATTCAAAGCACTTGATGTAAGACTAACTGGACTATTAGTTATGTATATAATCCGTCTTGCATTTTTTTTAAAAAAAAGTGCGAGTTATATGAGATAGTTTCCATACTGCTGGCACGGTTTCTAACCCAAGTAGACTTTTAAAAAGTCAAAATAAAGGATTATCTTTATCTTTTAAAGGTTTGACAGCATGATGGCATGTAAATTGTCATGACTCATTGAACTATTTATTTTGATTTTTCTTAGTGCATGGTTAACCAATAATTGTGTGATCATCAACCAGATGTAGCCAGGAGATAATAAATAGAACAGCATCCTGTGTTTCTTTTGTATCATTCCTTGTAATAGTTAAATGTTTGTTAAATGTGCTGGCTACTTATATAGGGTCAAAGTGTGTCCTCCGTAATGTAAGAATTTTCCTGGGTTTCTAGATGTATTGAAGGAAGTTACATAATTATAACATTAGTTTCTGTTTTTATCTTATGAAAGTCTCATCTCAAGGTTATTTCTTTCCTTTTGTATTTGAGATTGTAAATGTTTTATTTTATTTAATTTGGCTGTATTTGTTGTTGTTAGATATTTCTGTATAAGCAAAACCATCTGTTTTCTTATGCATTTTTATTGAATTTAAGCTCCTCCATTTTGGAAACTTACTTTTGTTGGTAACATGATGCTTGGTTACTGGAGTTAATTCTAAGTTTTTAAAGAATAATAATATTTACAACACACCATAACCTGATGTTTTTCTGTTACTGATTATCACCAGATCAGTAGATTGTAAATCATGCCTTATTTGTTCATAACTAATTTTACCCTAACTATATCTTCTACATGAAAGATGCAAGTGTTTGGATCTTACTAAAGATGTAGAATTACATTATGATCCAGTTTCCTTAATGATTCACATACTAATATCTAAAACTATGTGTTCCACATTTGTCACCACCATATCTAGTATATTGCTGCCTCCAGTGCTGACAGTGACAAACTGAGGGAAATCATCAAGTGTTATAATGTCTAAAATTTCTTAAGTTAGAAATAGCAGTGCAGCATTTATTATTTATTTTACATTTGTTGACTGGGCTAGTCCAGCTGGATATATGTCCATTTTCAGTGGAGGCCCGGGGAGAAAAGTTCCACAAATTACAACAACATAAAAGGTCAAGACAAAGACAATAACAGTATAATTTGGTACATAAGTTTTAACAATTATAGTACAAGCCTAAGATTAGCATTTCCAATTAATGCAATCATGTTTGGCATGTACTTTTCTGAAGTAAACGCCAATACCAAAGGGCGCTGGCTGACTAAATTTGAAGATGACTACAAACTACGAACAGTTGTTGAATTCCCAAATGACTTAGCCCCCCTGCAGGAAGGCTTGTCCCAAATAAATAACTGATGCCAAAGTCATGGACTGAAACTAAATGCCAAAAATGCAATATTTATCCTTTTTGAAGTCCTCTACCCCAGGGAACTACCACATTGACAGTATGCCCCAAAAAATTAACCCAGTTGTTTGGAATTTGGGAACCTATGTGGACATTGACCGAACTTTTGACCAACATTTGTCCATTGTTGTAAGAAAGTCCATCTATATTGCACAGCTAATAAATAAAGGCATTGTGTCTAGATCTGGCAATGTCATTGTCACCCTTTATTCAGTCCTTATTATGCCAATCATTAAATATAATGTCCCCTTTGACATGTATCTGTCCAGATACGTGTAAGAAATAGAATGCCCAAAGAAATACCTTACTAAAAGGATAAAAGGCATAAACATGTCTTACTTGGACCAACTCAAAGCCCTATCACTATACTTTGTATCCTACAGACTGCTAAGAGGTAACCTTTGTCTGGTATACAAAGCGTCCTCCGACCCATTATTGATGGATTCAGAGCACATCATCGCATCAAATGACATCGGAAATAATCAGTCTAGGGATCTAAACCTCTTCTGCAACACCAACAGAATGGTTTGGAGAGACAGGTATAACTCACAGAGGTTACTGCTCCTGTGAAATAGACTCCCCATCCACATAAAATAAAGTTCATCCCTATCCATATTCAAGTGCAGCTGGGATCTGTGGATGTGAAACAGAACATTTATCCCAGGAATATCCTCTGTATTACTAATAAAAAGAGGCAGCTCCTAAATGCTTTATCCCATGCATACATCTCCTTGAATTATCCGTGGTGTGATCCCAGTCATTTTCATTAAGTAACATATAAATGTGATAGTGTTCAATCTCGCCGTTTGTTCTTACACATGGGTTCGGAGCCGATCCTCGGCTCCGTGTCGGCCGCTTGCAAGCTCTGCATCGAGAAGAAGCTCGAGGCAACCTAATACCCACAATCCCCCTCTGCCTTTACCTCAGATCTAGTTTGCCGCTGCTGCGTTCGCATCACTGGGATCTAGCTCGAGCAACTTCAGATAAGAAATAACTTTTATTATTGTTATTTTTGAGAAAAAATTATTCTAAAAGTACTTTTGGTGACATAGTGTATGTGTGTGTGTGGTAAGGTAGAAATACTCGGTACCGTTAAGTTTAATTAAACTTGTTAGAGTTTTTCGGGCCTTCCACTCCTTACTTGAATTTGACAACCGGACTGACTTATAAATCGGATTCGACACTTTTTACCGGATTTGTCTCTCTACTGGACTTGACTTTTTCTTCTCTTACCTGTTTTTTTCTTAAGATGTCTGAGAAAATTAAATCAGGGTTTAAACGTTGACAGTGTGGCCAAAAAATGTCAGTTACTGACAACCATAGTTCCTGTGTCTACTGCCTTGGCCCTCTCCACTTACAAGAGGACTGTTCAATTTGTCACTCTTTTAGTGGGAGGGTCATGACAGATAGGCACAGGAAACTCATGGACAGGGGGTTATTAAAACCTTCCTTTCAGGAGGCTCTGGATGCTTCAGACCAGGCATCCAAATCCTCGAAGGAATCGAAGACGTCAGAGCCCAAGTCATCGGCTCCGAGCTCTTCGAGTAAAGTTAGATCACCGGTTCCACAGACTTCGGGCCGAGTGTTCAACTGTTGTCAGTTCGAGCCTCGAGTCTTGGAACCGGTGATGGAGCTCCCTCCCTCGACTCTATTGAGGTCGGCTCCGTCTTCGGTTCCTTCGACCCGTTCTTCTTCTAAGCTCTCCGATGTCGATGTGGATCGTGTGGTGCAGAAGTTATTGGAGCATTCGGCCCTATCCAAACTTATTTCGGTTTCCACCCAGTTGGTGTCGAAACTTGAAGGCCTCCCATTGTCTCCATCCATTCCTCCTCCGAGACCTGTCCAGTCTTTGGAGCCGGAAGAGGTTGATCTTCTGATTGTGGAGCCCTCGGGTCCAGAACCGTCTCTTTCTCGGTCTGTTCCTCTCACCTCGACTCCGTCGGATCCGGTACCGAGTCTCGGAGCCGACGATCTGTCCTTGGTTCCGGGGCCGAGAGTCGAACCGGCGTTCGGTTCCGACTCTTCCCTCGGGCCTCGGCGGATCGATTCGGCTCCGTCCTCGGGGTCGATGCCTTCGGTGCCTGTCTCGGGGATTCTTCCCATTTCTTCGGAACTGGGAGATTCTTCGACTCGGGACCCGGGGGCCTTCGATCTCATGATGAAGGTGTTGTCTACCCAGACAACCACATCAGTGGAAGCAACCTCTCCTCCCCATAAAGGGCCGTTATCCTCCTCTGCACCCACGGCTACATCCAAGCGTCGAGCACCGGTGTCTCAGCCACCCCTGGAGGGTGCCCCCTCTTCCTCGGAGGCTTCTTCGGATGCTCCCCACGAAGAAGTTCCTACGAAAAGATTGTGTAAGAGGAGACACTTAGATTCTCCACAAGAATCTTTGACATCCGATACTGACTTGGATGAGTCAGAAGGGTCCCCAAAGTCACCTTCAGAAGATGTCTCCTTCTCTGACATCTTGGAGATCCTGAAACAGAGAGGTGACTGGCAGTCCCTTCCCCCTTCTGAGGATGAGTCAGTCTTGCTGAAGGCATTTGGTGCTCGCCCTTCCTCCTCCTGGGTCACTCCGCCCTTCGGTGAATTAATGGAACTTATTGCTCGAAGGGCATGGGAGGCTCCTGACAAAGTGGAACCAGTCCCTAGGAAGCCTAATAAGTATATCACTGCACCCCAGGACAAGGCTTACTTGACAAAAGGAGTTCCAGTGGACGCTATGGTGGTGGCAGCGGCCACGAAAAAGGAGATGTCGGAATCTTCCTCATCTGTCCATCCCCCTAATAAAGATTCTAGGACGATGGACAGGTATGGGAAGCGCATTTTTAGTTCAGCGGCTTTTTCCATGCGATCCCTGAACTATTTGACCCACTTTACACGACTACAGAGGGATCTAGTCAAAGAGTTGGGAGATACCCTCCAGGGTACTACAGATGCTGCTGTCTCAGAGAAAGTGACAGCGCATCTTAATACCCTTACATCCATTGTGAACTTGTCCATGAGGCTGATCTCTTACGCAGCCGAAGGTTCGAGTAGGGCAGCAGCTTCAGCGATTGCTCTTCGCAGACAATCCTGGATGCGCTTATGTTCATTTGCGGAAGCCTTCAAGTCTTCCTTTACTAACGCCCCATTTCACTGTGCCACTCTTTTTGGCCCCAAAGTAAAGGAGACCCTTACCGGTGTGAGCAGGAGGGAAAGACTCTGTCTGCTGTCGGAGTCCGTTTTTCCACCCCATCCAGACCGTACCCCAAAGGGCAACGTGGTGGAAAAATGGAAAACCCCAAGGATCTTTCCCAGGCACACAGGGTGATGCCCCTTCTAGAGGCAGAGGAGGGGGCAGAGGTGGAAGACGCCGCCCTGGCGGCAGAGGGGGTCCGCAGAATCAAGGTGACAGGGATACACTCCCTGGTAAACCTTTCCAGCACTCCTGAAAGGAGGCCCGACTGTCCTGCTCTGGAGGCAGTCGGGGGTCGCTTAGCTTTATACCCTCAGGCCTGGCAAAACATAACTACAGACAAGTGGGTAAAAAGCGTGGTTACCAGAGGTTACAATATACCATTTCTATCCTATCCCATTCCAAAGAAAAGACTCCCAGATGTGCCACCCCATCTGTGAGAGCCAGCAGCTATAGAAATTTCAAAGCTGCTAGAAAAAAGAGTCATCCAACCAGTCCCAGCGGACCAAAGAGGATTCGGAACTTACTCAAGGTTCTTTTTAGTTCCAAAGAAAACAGGGGACTGGAGGCCCATTCTGGACTTAAGCGACCTCAATACCTTCGTCAAGAAAGAAAAGTTCCGAATGGTCACGCTTCAATCGATCCTTCCATTCTTACAGAAGGACGACTGGATGTGCTCAATAGATCTGAAGGATGCATATTACCACATCAAAATGGCCAGGGCATCCAGAGATCATTTGCGCTTCCGGCTGGGTGCCAGTCACTTTCAGTTTCGAGCCCTGCCCGTTGGTCTGACCTCAGCCCCCAGGGTCTTCACCAAATGCATGGCAGTGGTAGCGTCTCACTTGAGACGCCTAGGATTCCAGGTGTTTCCGTATCTGGACGACTGGCTCCTTTCTGCCACCACCCAGCGTCAACTAGTACAGGCCAGAGACTACACTCTTCAACTATGTGTTCACCTCGGAATTTCCGTAAACTTCGGAAAATCCTTACTACAGCCATCACAGCGTATCTTATTCATAGGAGCGGAATTAGATACACATCAGTTAATTCTAAGACTTCCTCCAGAAAGGATACTTTCACTTCAGACTCACATCGTCTTCTTCTTTGTCCAGGAAATCCCCAGCAAAACTGGTACTGAAGGTTTTGGGACTCATGTCAGCTTCTCTTATTGCAATACCCTTGGGAAGACTGCACATGAGAGTCCTACAATGGCTACTGTTTGCACAATGGTCGTTCCAACAACTACCTCTGACACACGAGATTCTCATAACAAACACATGCAAATCACACCTAAACTGGTGGCTTCAGACTTGCAACCTTTCCAAGGGGAGACCATTTGTGCTACCCACACCGACAGCTACGGTGACCACGGACGCTTCCCTGATAGGGTGGGGGGGCATCTTTCAGGGACAGACAGTCCAAGGCGAATGGACCAATTTAGAGTACAATCTGCACATCAATGTTCTAGAGTTGAGGGCAGTGTTTCTAGCGTTGCAACACTTTGCTCCCCTTCTTCCTCTGGGAACTATTGCAGTTCAGACGGACAACATGTCTGTAGTCTGGTACATAAACAAGCAAGGGGGAACCAAGTCCTATCAGCTATGCAGAGAGGCCATGAGAATCTGGCAATGGGCGGAGTCCACGGGTCGCTTTCTGATAGCAACGCACATCCCGGGGTCATCCAACGTCATAGCCGACAGGCTGAGCAGAGCAATACTGTTACCGCACGAGTGGTCCCTAAAACAGTCAGTTGCGAAAAAGATTTTTCGCACGTGGGGCCAGCCTTCCTGCGATCTGTTTGCATCTCCAATGAACGCCAAATGCAGGAGCTACTTTGCCCTATTACCCCCTCCAGGGGAAGTCCCCAGGGACGCACTGATTCACGATTGGCCCCCGGGTCTCCTGTACGCATTTCCTCCCTTCCCCCTGATCACAAAGTTTCTCCAGAAAGCCAACAACCTACACAGGACAATAATCCTCATTGCCCCATTCTGGTCTCGTCAAATTTGGTTCCCCTTCCTTTTGACACACTGCATTCGGGGACCCTGGATCCTGGACCCAGAGCCAGATCTATTGACTCACTCGTCAGTGGCTCCCCACCCCTCGCTCTTGTCCCTCCATCTAGCAGCTTGGCTGCTCCAATTCCCAACTTAGCCAGGTCTGATCTTCTTTCACCTGCAGTTCAGAATATATTAGTGGCTTCTCATAAAGCTTCCACTACTAAAACATATACTAGTAAATGGAAGCGCTTTGTATTCTGGGCAAATACACAGCAAGTGGACCCTGTTATAGCTCCTTTGAATAAGATATTAGAGTTTTTAACAGAATTGTTCCATCAGGGTGCTTCTCCTGCCACATTAAGAGTGCAATTGGCTGCCATTTCTAATTTCCATGTGGAAGAATGTGGGGCTCCTGTTATGGCCCACAGACTTTGTAAAGCCCTTTTAAAAGGGTCTTTTCATATTAGACCACCAATTAGATCTCCTACGTCACCTTGGAGTCTAAACTTATTATTATCTAAGTTGATGCTGCCCCCTTTGAACCAGCCTCCTCTTGCCCATTGAAATTTTTGTCGTGGAAGACTCTCTTTTTGGTAGCCATTACATCCACTAGGCGAGTATCTGAACTTCAAGCTCTCTCCATTAAACACCCTTATTTGATCTTTCACTCTGACAGAGTTTCTCTTCGCACTAATTCATCCTTCCTTCCTAAAGTTTGTTCTATTAACAATATTAATCAGTCCATTGAATTACCCACTTTCTTCAAGAATCACTCCAATAAAATGGAGTATATGTTACACAAATTAGATGTCCACAGACAACTAAGGTTTTACTTGGATAGAACAAAGGATCACAGGAAATCTGATCAATTTTTGTAGCCTTTGCTGATAACAGAAAAGGAGTAGCGGTTACTAAAAGAACTCTTTCTAAGTGGTTAACGGATTGTATCATCTATGTCTATGATTCTTCAGATCAAACTCTTTTACACAAACCCAAAGGACATTCCACAAGGTCAGTGTCTACATCCCTGGCTCATGCAGCTCGCCTACCACTAGACGCTATTTGTGCGGCTGCTACTTGGTCTAAACCACATACATTCATTTCTCATTATAAGGTAGACAAGGTTTCTAGGGACAGGGCAACCTTTGGTTCCACTATGCTCAAGAACGTCCTTCCGTGAGTTCCTCAGGAACAAGGAGCTAGGGACGCTACCCATGTGTAAGAACAAACGGCGAGATTGAACACTATCACATATAGAAGTTATGTCCTTACCATAACGTTCCATGTGGAGTGTTCATCTCGCCTTTGTTCTTACATTCCCACCCTCCCACCCTTAGGAAGAACGTTTAGTTTGGTGCCTGGTCTGGGGCATTCTGCTTCTGCATTGCAGTTGTTGTGTATATGGTTGACATGTATATATATATATATATGTATATATATAGACTCTTAGTTTCTGTGCATATGTGATATTGGCATGAGTGTTTCTCTCTCTGACTGCTGGTTTGCTTGCAAACTAGATCTGAGGTAAAGGCAGAGGGGGATTGTGGGTATTAGGTTGTCTCGAGCTTCTTCTCGATGCAGAGCTTGCAAGCGGTCGACACGGAGCCGAGGATCGGCTCCGAACCCATGTGTAAGAACAAAGGCGAGATGAACACTCCACATGGAACGTTATGGTAAGGACATAACTTCTATTTATTGACCATGGGATGGGTAAGGCCAGTTTCTAACCAAATGAGATAGGTTTATTTGAGCACAAAAAGGGAAACTGGGTAGGCTGAAAATGGCCTGCAAGGGCAGATATTCTAGATCTTGCACATGAAACTATGAATAAGGATAGTTAAAATCTCTCAGTAATATACACATTGGATGTTAAGTATCTCATCTGCAACTTCAGGTATTCTTAATGTTTAGAAGAATATACGTTAGGGCTATGATAACAAGCAACATGATAACTACAGTCCTTAAAACCATGAATGTGTATTGCTAACACTTCCATGTAATTATTAGGAAATGCCAAGCTAGTGTATATTGCTTCATGGATGAGAGCAAAAACTCCTCCTCCTCTCTTCTGCTCTCAAATACCTTCATATTTTACACATCCTGAAAAAACAATACTATTTGTATTCCATTATTGCAATTTATTATGACCCTGTTATTGTATAAATGTAAGTTCATTCTGTTTGTTCTCTCTACTGATTGCATTACAGATTTGACCATTTATAATATGATTAAGTATATTTCTTCACTGTTATGTTATGACCCTAAAAAAGGCAAGGAGAGATGGTCATACATTTTACAAGCACCATAACAGCTCAGAAGTAAATTATCCCTCAAAAACACAATCATCTGATATAGATTAGATGATTGGGCAAATCCTTCCAAAAAGTCAGTATATGTATATTGTAAAAAGTGCACAATTGTCTGAGCATTGTTGTAAAATTGTGTGCCTTCGTGTACAAGTAACCATTCTATCTTGCAGTTGGAATTATTTTACTAAGAGCAAGGTATACATTAACAGTTTTCTAAAGCTCCACTGCTAGCATTACATGTATTTTTGTGTGATTTAAGGCCACACTGTCTAAATCGCTTCCAGCACGAATAACAGTGTGATTATATTTTATCTTTCCCTTCAAAAGACTTTCCAGGATGTGTGGAGTTTCACATATCTTTAGGCCAGGTAGTAATGAAATTGATTTTTTTGCTTAGGTCAATATCATATCATTTTTTTTTAACTGAATGTTTTAAGATTGATTCACCTAATATTAATGTGTCATTTCCAGTCAAAAAGTTATTGATATTTTCTCCAGTGTTACAACTTGGTCCCGTGTTATTACTTATTTAATTTCCTGTGTCAGGTTCATTCAAGTCAGTTAATATTCTCTGATTATAAAAAAACGAAGCTATTTCCAGTGTAAATTACCAATAATCACTCTGCAAAACTGGAAAGAAGTTCTCTGATTATACTTCTTCCTTGCCATTATTTCGGGATTTAAAGGCTCTTCTGCTCTTCTCTTCCTAACATGATTTTTATTTATTTGCAGTTTACTAAACCTTGTTGCAGGAAAGCTAGTCCTTACTTCTGGCTTAAGGTCAAGAACAGTTTCATTATTAAGAATACCTAAACAGTCTCACTTTCCTTTATTTGTTAAAAGAATGTCATATTTCTCACTAGAAATATTTGTTAAAACACATATTTGAACCAGAAGCATTATTAAGTATTGTCAATGAACAGGCATACTCTGTTTCAGCTATGTTATGCCTTCAGAAGTAAGCATTCTTTGTGAGGATAAATTATCATAAATTATTGGCCCATGTGTCAGTGTTTCATTTGATAAAGCCACTGAAACTTTGTTCGTGTTTTCAGTTATTTCCTCAGAAAATGGATTTGGTACAGTCTTCATTTTTCCTTTTTGTAATATATGTAGTATGTTTTTTCTTTTATTATTATTTCTTTGCTTATCTACAGTAAGACTTGTATCATTGCTTTTTACCCCTGCCAGTTTCCCTTTGTGCTAATACTTCTAAAGAATACCAACCATCTGGTTGTTAGCGTAAGTGAAGTTCTTCATTCCTAGATAATGCAAATTTCATAATTATTAGTATGGATTTTACAGAGCTGCAGTCTTAAAAAAAAGAGTTGTCCAGCTTTTCTTCCCAGCTAAAATAATAATTAACTGCTAATTTAGCACAATGCAAATACTTGCTAGCAAGATTCAGTTCCTGATTCTTAATACATTGACCACAAGTGGTACATTCATCTAGGGACTTATTATTTTTTATACACTTTCAGAACTCCCTCTCCTTTTAATTTGAAACAAACATACAAAATTATGTACACTTACAACAAATTAAGTTTGCCACTACAGATAGGAGCATTTTCCTCAAATCAGTAGCTGCATCCACAGGCACTACTTAATCTGAAATTAAGGTTTACTCTTGCTAAAGTGTATATATAAGCTTATGTTCCCACACATGCTGTATTTACTAATTTCTTTATCTGTTTTCCACTCTTAGATGTGAAAAATAGCTTGTATGCTTTCAGTAAACATTAAAATTTAGTCCTACAAAAATAGACTACCTTCAAATAAATAAATAAATTGTGCCCTGAAAGTTATTAAGACTGTTAGGGAGGCTACTATCAATTCCCACAATTTCAGACATTGTCATTGAACTTCTTTCCACTGTACCTTTAAATGTTCTATTTCTTTCAGCTCAGTACTCTTAAGATTAATTGCTTGCACTTGGAGACAGCTAGTCTTCAAGTAAAGACAGTCAGTAATGAGAAAAAACAGCTAACAACTTTGCAGATGCTTGAAAGAAACTTTGCAAATTGTATTCTGAATATAATGTACATGTTTCCTCTGGCCAGCTGCCTGTAACTGTAGACTTCTTGTCTTCCCTTTAGAACATTGCTAACGGGAAAAAAGATAATATCTTTGCATATACAGCAAAGCTGTACTTCTCATGCCCTTCAATATTTTTAATGTAAATGTTTTATTTCCAACATATTAAAATTTACATTGTCTTAGGAATTTGCATGCATGTTGACATTTGCAACATTGGTGGTAGCTCCTTATCGTTTTAAATGTATTAGTCATTCATCCCTTTTATATATTAGGTGCTTGCCCACTACAGATGCTCACAATTGTGCTTATCTTTGCCATTTTTCATTTACTTGTCAATACTCAAATTTCAGCTCACAGAAAGAAAAATTGGTCTGAATAACTCACATTCTCCTTATAATCTTGTTATTATTAAATTTAAAATGTTTCCCAATAGATCTCTAAGCAACAGTAAAGTATGTACAACTAGTTAAAAAAAATTGCAGTGCTTCTGAATCCTTTCCTGTACTCACTTTCTTGTTTTACCTTTTGTCCTTTCAGATCATATGCCCCTCATCTTCTACCTCATCTTTCATCATTTCCAAGAGCTCCCACTTCTGACTGTGACTTTCACCCAGTCTGTCTTAAATACATATTTTCTAACTGTGTTATTCCTGCAATAATCACTATTGCATCTCTATTAGTTGGCATCTCTCTGTTCTTCCATCTTTTTGTTATCCCCATTTTTCATGTTAATAGTATTAAAGCCGCAGTCACTTTATGTTCTCTTCCCTTGACTTTCCCTGTCCAGCCTAGCAGAAAAGAAATTTCACTTAATCTTCAATCTTTGCCTAAAATTTTTTAATCAATCTTTCTACCTCAGTTTTATATGTCTCCAGACCCCCACAAGCCCAAAATACTTGTCTCTAGTCCCCTCTACAACCTCAGTCACATCTCCAGCATCTGCTTGTTACTAGTAGCGTTTTATGTTGCTTTATTGGTTTATCAAAATATTTGTAGAGATGCTTCTAAGTGAGAATCCTAATTTTTTTACCTCATAGCTATTTTAAGCATTCCATAGATTTCAGCCCATTGCTCAACATTTAAATCAGGGCCCAAATACTCCTGCCAGTGATATGCCTGAGTCCATTTATATATCCATTTATCCCTAATAATAGCCCAATATAGTTTACTTACTAACTCCGTTATCTCTTCCTCATCCACCTCCCCTCCCTTTTATAAGAACCCAGTCCAGATCTAGATAGTTGTCTTCTCTCTTTTTCAGCTGTATACTTCTTTTGTATTTCATAAATTCCCCTACATCTAAATCACTCTATTTGAATGAGTTGTTACTTTGTTTTTAAACCTTCTTAGTTCATTTTTCTCTCCCCCCAGACAAATTTTCCCAGAAATAGAGCTCCTTCCTCCCCTATAACCAGTCCTGCATTCCTGTAGTTTCACCTTCTCACAGACATTTGTTTAATCCTGTTGTTAACAGTCTGAATTTCAATTCCTTGTATTTTTTATTATTCAGAGTTCTACAGAGCTGATCAATTACCTGCCTCTTAAATATCACATCCCACCTTGCATTTCCTCCATCTTTCCAAAGATAAGAGGCATCAGTACACCTTCTCTCCCCCATCTTATGCTATTGTTTTCCATATTGCCTGGTATCCTAGACATTGCAAGTATGTTATAATTCTCAGCTGTGCTACCTTATAATATTTATAAAAAAAGTTGTAAGGCTTATCCTTCCCTTCTGTTGGCAGCACCATTTTCTGCAGTGGAACTCTTGCCTTCCCATACATACCTCATTATGTCCTTTCTTGTTTTTTTTTCCCTCAGAATCTCATCTTGATCATAGAGAATTGATTGGGCCATGTATAGAATCTGTGGCACTACAAATATCTATTTTTAACAAGAAACATCTTTATTAAATTATTATGTATGACATAGGCAATCTTACATTTATATAAATTAAAGCAAACCATATTGACACAATTCCAGGTGTAAACATACATTCTAATCTATGTTAACACAATTGCAGTTGCAGATTATACATCACGTATAATCTATCCAGTCATTGTTAGTCATACATTACATAGCTCATTCAAATCCTGCCTTCTTTTAAACCTTGTTCCTCCTCTACATGTATTGTTCCCACAATTCCAATTTTTTTCCTATGTAATTTGCTCATACTCTTTTCTAAAAACCCCAATCCAAGTTGTTTTATCTCTGTTACTATATTAGCTACTTCTTGTAAAGTTGGTTTACGCTTTGATTTCTATTTTCTAGTAATTGTTTTTTGGCAGCCACCATAATTAGACTCAGCAATGCCTTACTATGATTCTGATTCTGTGTCATAGCTCAAAAAATCATTTCCTTAGTTACACCAATTTGCTCACCCAGTATCTCTGACAGAGTAGTCTGCAGGGAATCTTTAACCTCTACCAACTCATTACACTATCAGAAAATATGTTCCCAGTTACCTTTCTTTCTTTCCCATCACACCTCCAATATTTGCTGTCTACCTGAGGAAAAATTCTTTAGAGTCTACTTTGGGTGTAAAACCACCTATGTAAACACTTCCAAGCCAAGATCCTAAATATTCTAGACTTTGTTGCATATTTGGGAGACATACATATATCCCACATTATTTCTTTGTGAATTGCTTATCCAATCTCTCTTTCCAATCCTTTCTAATCTCCTCTGATTGATTCTCATATTTGTCATGTAGTAATTTATATGCTGTACTAGTTATTCCTTTTTTAACAGCAGCTTTTGTTCTGGATTTTACTAAAAACTCGACCCCCCCCCCGTTTCTTTCACTTTGCTTATACTCTGATTTCAGTCTTTGATAGGGAAGGCGGTCTCTAACCTGCAGTCCAAATATATTCTCTGTGTCTTCCCGTTCAATTGCATTTCCCTCTCTAGTTATTTGCTCCCAATACCCCTGCTCCTTTGCCAGTTTTCTCCAGTAGGTTCCACCCCCCTTTTGCCTATTGTCTGTATCCCTAATTGCAGTCATTCCTATCGGCAAAATCTCCTTTCTCCATTCCCATGTTGGCTTAGTTATGGGAATATTTCTGATACTTTATGAATATAATATTCTGTATGATTATTATTGTTCTCCTTAAAGGTCTGTATTCAAAACCCCTTTCTCCTTGTTTCTTGAGCTTCCCTCCTGTTTTATCATCATCCCTTTCCAATTTGAATTATAGTTTTCTGCTTGTGCTATGTATATGAGCCTTAACTGTGTTGCTCTGAAATACCTCTTCAAATTGGGTAATCCCAATCTGCCCTGTTCTATTAGAAGAATCAGTTTATCCCACTTGGCTCTTGCCATCTTCCCCTAACATATGAAATCTTTCATCTCTTAATTGCTATCCACAACTTCTCCTCTTGCTGATAAAAATATACCTAACCTGTGTATAAGACTAAAGGGACTAAAAACATTTAACTACTTGCTTATATCTTACTATCAGTATTCATATAACAGAGCTTCCATTTTCTCAATTTTTGTATTATCTTTTGTTTAGTCTTTACATATCCTTAGCTGCCACAACAGAATATTTTTTTAATCCATTTTTAATCCATACTCATAAATACTTCATTTTATCATGTCTTCATAAATATAGATAATGCTGAACCAATTCATGTGTGGGTACATAATTTACTGCTATTGCCTTTGTTTTAGCTTCATTAATTTTGTATCCCAAAAAGATTTTAAACTGTCTCAAAATGTTCCACAACACTGTTATGTCCTTTTCCCATTTTGTCAGGTATAAAATAATATCATCTGCAAATAGAGCCAGCTTTTCTTGACTACCATATCAATTATATCCTCGAGTCCCTTATTTTCTTTTCCAGTGGTTCTAGACATAATGCCTAGTTCCTCTGCTTAAGCAGAAATTATCAGAGAGGAATCCACCCACTTTAATTTTTGACTCCGATCCCTCATATAGCCTCCTAATCAACCTCATAATTTTATCAGGGAATGCAAATGCTTTAATTTCCCTGTACATAAAGCCCCAACTTACTGTATCAAATGCTTTCACTGTATCAAGACCCACCAACAATGGTATTTTCTTACATTCTGCTTCCCTCTGGATCATCCGTGTTCTGTTAATGTTGTCAAATGTTTGCCTTCCCTCCACAAAATCACATTGATCATATCTATCAATTTTGGCATCACTTTGGTAATTCTTTTAGCCATTATAGACATAGACACTTTATAATCTTGGTTTAGTATGGAAGTGGGCCTGTATAAACCTGGATCTTATGGCTCTTTACCCTTGTTAGGTATTACAGCTACCACCGCTTTCTTCCAGGATGTTAGTAATTCTCCTCCTCTTAAATACTGTTAAACAAAACCTTCCAGATCTTTATCCGTTTTTTCCCTCGTAGCTTCCAAACTTCCACAGGAATACCATCTATTCCTGGGGACTTTCCTGTAGATTGGTTATACATTACCATTTTTATCTAATCTAACTGTTATTAATAGAGCCTCATCTACCTCTAATCTTGGCATATTTAATTCTACCACAAACATTTCCATTTGTACCTTTTCTTGATTTCCATATTTCTTTGCTTTATACAGAGTTACACAGAATTTCTGAAATATTTCTAATACATTTACAGGATCTCTTATCTTCCGTGTTATAGGCTACCTTAGCTTGGTGGCAGCCCTTTCTACTTTGCGTTGCCTGAGGGATTGAGCTAAAAGTTTTTCTGCTCTGGAGTTATCAAAAAACAGTTCCTTAACAGTGATCCTTCTAAACTCCTGCATATTATCGAGGTAATCCCTTATTTTCTGTTTACCATTCTGCATTTGCTCATCTTCTTGTTCTGTGAATTCCCCTATTTTGCAATACTTAGCATTTGTTAGTCCCTGTAAATGCTTGTTACTTCTGAACCATATCTCCTTTTCTTTTATTTCCACCCTATTTTTATTCTCCACTTTAATTTTATCCCACTCCCTAGCTATATTTCCAGAAGAAGTTTTTATCTTGTCCAATAGCTCCTGAATAATTGGCACTATACATTCCTTAAATTCCTCTCTTTTCAGCAGATAGGTGGGAAAGCACCACTGTCACATTTTTATTTTGTTATCCTGTGTTTTTATTTCAGTTATTATTGGCACATAATCTCAAATAGTTATTGGATGCATATCAAGACCTTCAATTAAATGCACATGTTTCTGTGAAATGTATATTCTGTGTGGCCTAGCCCAGTTTTTTATCTTGGGGAATAATATTTAAATTCACTCTGAACTCCTAGCACTGAATTCACATATTCCATGCCAAATATTTTCATAAATTTCTTCAAAAATCTATCCTCTTTTGTTATATTTTCCCTTCTGACCTGCCAGACACATCTTCACTGTTGCAAATCAAATTCCCGTTCCCACCTATAAGTAAATGCTACTTACTGAAAGCAGATTATTTCCCTTAGAATTAAGCTCCATTAATGCAGTTTTCGGTGGAATATAAATAGATGCCAGTGTAATCCTCCTCCCTTGCCAGCAGCCTTTTAGTACTACAAATCTACCATTATTATATTTTTTATCCTCTTCTATCACCATTGGAGCTCCTCTTGCAATTAATATAAGTACTCTTCTTTTCCTTTGCCCCAGGTATCCACTGAATAACCATCCTGAAAACCTTTCTTTATCAAATTCACATGTTCAGTTATTTCCAAGTGTATCTCCTGTAACATAGTTATTTCCACTCTACATTTTTTAATATAGTTCACTGTTCTTTCTATTTTTGTATTTGTCTGTGAGACCATTGATGTTTAAAGACATTACAGAAAGCTTTGTATTCTTAAAAAACGTATTATTACCACCTTATATGTATATCAGCTTTTTAGTTAAATGTCTAGTTCCAGCTTTTGTGTTACATACATATATTGTTTGGCAGGTTGATCATTTATACAGTTGTTTCTTGTCATATCCATTTGAGCCTGTATTACATCTTACAAAACGTTTAGTTTTTGTTTTATATTAGTATCTCCATTACACTTAAAATAACTGAGAAAACTTTATTTTAAAGCATGCAAAGAAAAATGCACACTGTTAAAATAGTACCATTAAGAAAAAAATGTGTTTTACTTATAGTTAACTTTCTCCCTTCTCTTCCCCCTGTTGAGTATTTTTTCAATTAATTACACGAAGTAGGTCATATGCTTTAGAGTCCCCTACAAGTTTAACAAAGTCAAAAAAGTTTCAATATTTCCAGATTTTCTTGTTCTGTCATGTTTCACAAATAATTTGTCAATTTCCAAGTTATTGGTTTTATTCGTCTTCATCGCCCAAATTGTGTCTCTTCTTCATTTCCAACGTACTCTCAATTCTTCTAGTCAACTCTTATGATGTTCATTGTGTTTCACTGTTGCAGTCATTACATTTGGGTAATCTGCTGGCAGGTTGCCCTCAGTCGGCCTGATTAACAAAGTTTTAGGTTCTGCGTCAGTTGCTGTCCCTTCTTCCATGACGTCAGGGGTATAAAACATGCAGCCAACGCCATTACATCAGTCTTTCTTGCCATAAGGTGCCAGAAGCAGAAGCAGTTCACAAGTGCCGATCGGCCAACTCCTGAAATTTTCATTTACGAGTTTCAGAACCGAAGTCTTCAACTAAAAGCTAAGTACCCGGTTGGGGAAACTTTTTCTTGCTCCTTACCAATGTCAGTAAAAGTTAATAATTGTATTACTTGTGGGAAGCAAATACCTCATAAGGATTTTCATTTGTACTGTATTCCTTGCCTAGGCCCTGACCACGACATACCTTGCTGTCGGTTTTGTGCTTTATTTAATCAGTGCACTATCCATCGTCGATACATTTATGCTTTTAAATATTTCGGCTCGCGGTTTAATTATCTAGAAATGACGTTGGTTAGCCATCCGACTACCAGAATACTAAAAAAACGCAAAGAAAAAGACAGAGACAAGCCGTTGAGGTCCAAAACTGCCGACGATGCTTCTCCTAAGCCAGTCGCCAATTCGCCGGACCTCAGTGAGGTGCTTTCGCAGCCGCTGATACCCAATACTTCTGATTCGCAGGCCTATACTAAGACCCATTCAGAGTCCGGTATGCCGCGAGATGCTTCACCTATGCAACCCGCAGATGTCTCTACTCTACCTTGAGTGGGTCCGGAGCCGCTGAGCAGGCACCAGCTTCTGAGGGTGTATTCAGGCCTACAGACTTGCATATTAAACTGACTCCATCTTCAGTACTAAGGCCTAAATCTCGATCTATGTCTAAAGAACTGACGTCCAGGCCACATGTTCAGGCCCCTATGCCTAAAAAACAAACGATCAAAATGGCTGAAGATTTAATTACTCTAATCAGGGGTAGTCAACCTCCCCACCCCCAAGAGGCCTAGGATTGAACTAGACTATGAATCTTCTGAACAGGACTCTGTTTCTTCTGACTCTTCTAATGATCTGGATTTGTCTATACCTACTTATGAGGACGCTGATGCAGAGGATTCCATTCCCTCTGCCTCTCCGCCTGAGCATTTCTCTTTTGGGGAAACTTTACATACCTTAAGGGAGCATTTCCACTGGGAAAGTCAGGATTTCCCTGTATCCAAAAAGAGGCTTAGGGATTTCCTTCTTCTTCCTCAGCATAGGCCTTTGGCTATACCTCCTGTACTAGACATTGTTGATGTGTTTTTGGAATCCTGTATGGCCCCATAATCCTTGCCTCCAGCAATCAGACAGGTACTACAGGGTTCCTGAGTCCCACAAATTCCTTTTCATAAATCCTGTTGCGGACCCTGAAACCATTTCTCAGGGGCCCAAGGGCATTAAGGCTTCTACTGCTAAAAATCCTGCCCATTCTGATAGAGACTCCAGGGCGCTGGATAGATGGGGTAAAAAATTTATACTTTTGCAACCTTAGCAATCAGGGCTTTAAACTGTCAATGCCATATGCTAAAATATCAACAGCATATCATGGGACTGCTTAAACAGAAAATTATGTTGATTTCTGACTGTGTGGAGAATAAAGATTTACAGGATGTATTGCATTCAGTTGAACAAGTTGGCAAACATACTTTGCAATGTGGTTTTGATTCTTTAGAGGCCTCTTGCAGGGCTGCTGTTACTGGGTCTGTGCTTAGAAGGCATGCTTGGCTTAAGGAGCAATCTCTGCCTGACCATGTTAAAGCAAAACTTTTGGATGCTCCTTTACAGCAGAACTGCCTGTTTGGCAATAAGGCTGAAGAAGTTCTAAAAAAGATGGAAGATAAAACTAAATCTATGCAAACTGTAAAAGATTTCTTACAAATACAACCTCCTAGATTTAGTAGGCACTGGCCTACTAAGAACATGTCCTTTCCAGCTCCTTCCAGAGCCACTCCAGCCAAACCCAGACATTCCAAAAGCACCAGGTTTCAGTCCCAAGGGACTTTCAGAACTAAGCAATGGGGTGCTTCCACTTCCAAATCTGGAAACAACAAGGCACCACCCTATGGTAAACAGTCTCAATGACTTCCCTTTAAAATTACTAAGCACTTATCTCTTAGCCACCCATTTGGGAGGAAAACTGGCTCTCCATTTAAGCAACTGGCAACTTATAACCCAGGACAAATGGGTTTTAAATATGGTGTCCCAGGGATACAGATTTCAATTCCACACGCTGCTAACTCCAAACGGGCGGCCAGACCTGCCCCCAAGTCAGTGGGCAGAGGCTCAGATACAAGTACTTTCCCTCTTAAACATGGGGGCTATTCAACTGGTACCAGAAGAGGAAAAGGGACAAGGTTTCTATTCCAGACTTTTCCTGGTACCCAGAAAAGACAAATCATGGCGTCCAATTCTGGACCTGTCCACTGTAAACACCTTTCCGGACATTCCAAAATTCAGGATGCTGACTCTTCATCAGTTACTTCCTATGCTAGGCAAGGATGCTTGGTTGGCAACTCTAGATTTAAAAGAGGCTTACCTGCATATCCCAATCAGGGAATCTTGCAGAAGATACCTCCGCTTCAAAGCAGACTGCATGCATTATCAGTTCTCTGCACTGCCCTTTGGGTTGTCTACTGCACCCAGGGTATTCACAAAGTGCCTGGCTCCAATAATTACATTTTGCAGGCAAAGAAATATTCAAATATATCCATACCTGGACAATTGTCTAATTCAGGCAGAAAACCAGGCCATTCTTCTAAAACATCTGGCATTTGTAAAAAGAGTTCTAACCTGTCTAGGGTACATCATAAACGAAAAGAAATCTCACCTGGTACCCTTTCAAAAAATTACTTTCCTGGGTGCAAGCTTGAATACAACTACCCAGATGGCTTTCCTTATGCCAGAAAAGCAAATTCATTTGGTGACTTACTTCAAACAGGTGGCCACAAAAACCCTGGTATCTGCAAGGCAAATACTGCAAGCCTTGGGGTTCATGGCCTCCTGCATTCTTCTAATTCCATATGCAAGACTGCATATGAGGAAACTTCAGTGGTACTTAAAAAGTTTATGGAGTCAACATTGTCACAGCCTGGAAACAATGATTCCTATCATACCTTGCCTGTGCCTAGAGTTCCTATGGTGGGAAGAGGCCTGCCACCAAAACAAGGGACTGCCATTCACACCACCCCCTGCCGCCTAAACCCTAACTACAGATGCATCAGACTATGCATGGGGGGCTCATTTGGCAGGGAAGTGCATTCAGGGCAAATGGACCCCAAATCAAATGCACCTTCATATCAATCAAAAAGAAATGTTAGCTGTACAGAATGCACTGATAGCCTTCAAGGACTACCTTCGTCCAGGACAATTACTGATAAAGGCTGACATCACCACGGTTATGTGGTGCATAAACAAGCAGGGGGGTACACATTCCTATCCCTCTGCAGACTAGCCATGGCATTGTGGAACATGGCCTTGAGCTACCAAGTATGTGTACCCCCCTGCAGACTAGCAATGGCATTGTGGAACATGGCCTTGAGCTACCAAGTATAACTACAAGCCCAATTCCTGCCAGGAAAGCAGAATGTTCTGGCAGATGAATTAAGCAGAAATCTCATGGACCCACATGAATGGAAACTGGAACCACGTTTTTTCAACATGTTGACACGTGAATGGGGGAGCCCAGACATAGATTTTTTTGCCTCACCCCAGAACTACCAGTTGGACAAATTTTGCACAAGAACTCATCACAAAAAAGGCTGGAAAATGGATGCTCTGTCCTTCAGCTGGAAAAACCTATCAGTCTATGCCTTTCCCCCTCTGCCTCTGCTCTCCAAAGTTCTACTAAAAGTCAAACAGGACAATCCAAAAATGATTTTGATTGCTCCAGACTGGCCTCGTCAACACTGGTACCCACTCATGCGCATTGTGTCACACATTTCACCGTGGCACCTGCCTCAGACACCTTCCTTACTGTCTCAGCAGGAGAACCAAATTCTGCACCCTCAGCTCCAAACACTGAATCTTGCAGCATGGCTAATCACTTAAATTCCCCCTTAGCATCCCTCACATACCTCTCAACTGTCCCTGATTTTCAGGGACGTCTCTGATTTTGACTTAAATTTTAACTCTGTCCCTCTTAATCCCTCCTAAAATTAGTGACTTTTGGAGGAAAGGTGGTGAATTACACTTAATGAATAATGACAATAATTAAGGGTTATAAACTTCTTTTACCTCAGAAAATGTGTATTAATTCATATGCTCTGATTCTGTCAATGTTTCAAGTTAATAGTACTGATATTTTAAAAGTGTCCCTGATTGTCCCTTGACTTGTCCCTGATTCTGTTGAAATTTGTCCCCAATTGGTTGAGAGGTCTGATCCCTCAGTAAACCTGTGGTGGATATCATTTTGGAGGCGAGAAGACCAAGTACTAGAAAATCTTATGCTGACAAATGGAAAAGATTCTGTGCCTGGAATCAGTCTCAAGGGATGAGCACAAAAGTGCCCAATTTAACTCAGATTTTGCAGTACTTAACACTTCACAAGGGCCTGTCTTTTTCTTCCATAAAAATCCATGCCTGAGCCATTTCAGCTCATTATAACATAGAACCCCCCCCCCTTCTCTTATCCTCTTCTAAAGCAGTATCTCAGAGGGGCCAAAAACTTGAGACCACCCAGGAGAGCTCCAACCCCTGCCTGGGACCTTAACTTTGTATTGGAGAAACTCACTCTACCTCCTTTCGAGCCAGCTGCTACTGCAGACTTAAAATTTCTTTCCTGGAAAACAGCTTTCCTTTTAGCAATTACTTCAGCTAGAAGGATATCTGAATTACAGGCCCTTATGGTAGTGGAGCCTTTCATCATATTTCATGCGGACAGGGTGTCACTCAGGACCAATCCATCATTCATTCCCAAGGTGGTACCCAGTGTGTCTCTTAATCAGTCCATTCATTTACCAACTTTCTTTCCCAATCCACAGAACAAGGAGGGAGTGGATTCTGCATTCATTGGATGTACACAGACAACTTAGATTCTACTTGGACAGGACTAAATCTCAAAGAAAATCTGAACAACTGCTGGTAGCATTTGCTGCAGGGGCAGAGGGGAAGGCTGTTTCAAAGCAAACCATTTCTAAATGGATAAGCCATTGTATTCATTACTGTTATAAGCACCATGGAAAGCCTATCCCCCAGGGGATCAGATCTCATTCCACTAGGGCGGCATCTACTTCAACAGCCTTTCTCAGAGGTGTTCCTACCAGGGATATTCTAGAAGCTGCTACCTGGAGTTCAGTTCATACTTTCAGCAAGCATTATCATTTACCAATTTTCTCTAAATCCAGAGCTGGCTTTGCCACTGCTGTTTTGCAGAGCCTTATAGCTGGTCCTAATGCTGTATAAATCCATCCTCCCAACCATAGCTTTGGGAATCTACCCAAATGTAATGACTGCAATAGTGAAACACGATGAACATAGTACAGTTGTGTACACTTACCATAAATGTAGATGTTCGAGTGTATTCACTGTTGCAGTCTTGGTTACCCTCCCTCCAGCCCCCTGTTTTTCTCTTACTACACCTCTACTTTCTTTTCCTATGCTCAAAAGCCTTTTTGGTGTATTTGCTTTTGTTTGGAGGTATATTTTTGTGTTTGTAATTTTATATATATATATTTTGCTTTCCATTTGGGGGGCTCCTGACATCTGGGGCAAGTAAAACTAGTAATGGCGTTGGCTGCATGTTTTATACCCCTGATGACCTGACATCATGGAAGAAGGGACAGCAACCGATGCAGGACCCAAGACTTTGTTAATCAGGCCGACTGAGGGCAACCTGCCAGCAGATTACCCAAATGTAATGACTGCAACAGTGAATACACTCAAACATCTACATTTATGGTAAGTGTGCACAACTGTACTTTTCTTTAACTTCTGTCAAGCATCTTCCATTGAAACAATGGAAAAGGTTTAACTGGCACAGTCTCTCTGTGGTCTTTATTATCAGAAGAACAAGAAGCATAATTTTCTTCTGTTTCACAACTTGCTTTTTGAACAAACTTTATTTCCTCTTTAGCATGTACTTCATCAAAAAATGTTTTTGTCCCTCCAGGGAAAAATATTTTAAAGAGAGTTGGGTACAGCAGTTTGAATGTCACGCTTGGGTCTCGATGTTCCCTGAGTAATGGAATACATTTACTCACCCTCTGCCTGATGTACAATGAGTAGTCATTCTCCACAAGCACTCTGCTGTCTTCCACTTTTAGTACTTTGTCCTTCTGCCACAGTTTTGTCAGAATCAACTTCTGCTGGTAAGA
Source organism: Protopterus annectens (assembly GCF_019279795.1). NCBI lineage: Eukaryota > Metazoa > Chordata > Ceratodontiformes > Protopteridae > Protopterus > Protopterus annectens. Next base: position 1,225,910,276 of record NC_056725.1, read on the forward strand.
TTGCATCTTTATTATTAAAAGTTTAGGTTGCTTTCTCATAGCCAGGTTTGGGGCATACACATGGTGGGCCCTTTCAATTAACAGTTCCTGTTGTGGAATACCAGTGCAGTTGCTTAATTGTGCTTTCACAAAATTTATAGCAGAAAATCTCAGGTTTTCCCTACTTGCTATGTCCTCTAGTTCTATTTTATGAAACATCTGTTTTTGTGCAGTCTCATATTCCGCCAGCCTTTTCTTCATTTCAGCCTCTGAGTTTTGCAGTTTTATCACCTTATCTGAATATCTCTTTAAAGTTTCTTTCATGTTTTCTAGCCTTTTATTGCTTGAGTTGATATACTCCATCAGTGTTTCTTGTATTTTAATCAGGTCTGTGTGCAGTTACCTTATACAGTCCTCTGCACTGCTTTTTGCTGAATAGTTGCACTATTTTTCCCATTCAGTGTTTTGTTGTCACTCTTTGTAGCTGATTTTCCTTCAGGTACTCTGTATTTCTTTTCTCCTGGTATCCAGGCGGTACACTTACTACCCAGTTATTGAAAATTACCCAAAAATTTAGGTCCACTGGATTACCTTTGCTAAGTTTCTGTTTTCACCTGTGAGATTTAGAATTATAGGTTCATAGGTTCATAGGTTCATACTAGGCTATCTGCCCGAGGGCATTTACAAGCCTAGCCCATAGTTTTGTGGCTTACGCCACCCCTTTAGTATGGGGAACTATACCCATTATTTTGCTGTGCCTCTGTTGAGCAGTGACACTGAGGTAATCCCTGGGGTATATCTGCGATCTCCCATCCATTGGTCAAGATTTCTCTTGAACAAGGCCAGCGAGGTGCTCTGCCTCACATATACCGGGATTTTATTCCACAGCATAGGGAGACTTTGGGTGATGAATCTATCCTCCGCACCTATTAATAGGTTTAAGTCTCCCGCCCTTGTGGCTCCGACGGATCTAGATTTTTGAGGTGAAGCATATTCATCAAATCTGGGTTTGACATGGCCTTGTATGTTAGGCAAAGGTCACCTCTGAGCAGTTTAGCGTAAGCGACTGAATAGAGCTGGAGTTCTTTCAGTCGGGCAGCATAGGACAGATGTTTGAGACCCTTTATCCTTTTGGTGAGGAACTTTTGTGGCCTCTCCAGCTGCTGCAAGTGTCGGGTCAGATACATTCCGAATGGGGCATTGTACTCAATCATTGGTCTGATGAGTGATGAGTATAGGGAGACTATGACCTCCCTTGATCTAGATGAGAATCCCTCTATTTCTCAATGTGCATTAATCTTGGAAGTCATTCATCTAGGGACTTATTGTCCTCGAGTTCATACTTGTTTAACAGAGCTATAACAGAAATGCACTACTTTATCCATACCAAAACCAAAATGAAACTAAAGAAAATTATTCTGCAATAAAATTAACTAAATTCCTTTGAGGAATCTAAATTATTAATATTATGAGTAAATATCCAATGTATAATATTCCTAACATATAAGCAAAATTATGGATGCTACAAACCACTGATATTTGGTACCTTTTAATATTTAAAGTGTATAGTTTCTCCTTTCCTTATTTAGCAAACAGACTGTAGTAAGGTTATCAAAAATACTCAGCTATGGGAATCTACCCAAAATGCTACGGAGGTAGTGGAGGGGATAAACATAGTACAACTGTGTAAGCCTTTCTTACTGTAACTGTAATTATTAGAATTCCTCACTGCCTTAGTGGCAGTACCCATCCCATTGTGCATAGTTAATGTGAGTTTTAACCTCTTTGATTTGGTTGTTGTTGGATTTGTTTTTATATGACATCTTGATTGAGTACAAGTTTACTCTTGCTAGAAAATTCTGGCTCCAGGTACTTTCCTCTTTTCTTTGTTGATCGAAAAAGCCTGAACACTCATTCCCTGTGATAGCCGAATGTGTCCTTCTGAGGATATGCTCCACCAATCAACTATCACAGAAATAGACAGAGGTTATTCTGAACTTTTGAACATCTTCTATTACAGGTAAGTAGGGCTTGCATGATTTCACTATGCTACAGTTTCCATTGTACCACCATTCAAGTGACTAAACAGTATGACTTACCCTTTTCACTTATGTTCTCACAATATTAAAGGTCTTGATTTTAGTAATAAACAGAGAGTATCTCATCTGTCTGTGCAACAGTTGTGCAGAAGTTGGTCTGTTTTTATTCCTTGTAAATTAATGCACTGTAATATATATATATACATAGATATATATATATATATATATATATATATATATATGTATATGTATATATATAGACACACACACACACACACACACACACACACACACACACACACACACACATACTGGTCTCGCAGTATAACTGTATCATACAAAGAGCATGTCTTTGCATTGATCCACAGTGCTGCAACGCCTCTTGTGTCCACTTGAGAAGGGAGACTTTTAAAAAATTCTCTGACTTCACTAGACCACCAGGAAAATATACTAAGGAGTTCCAGGCATCTTTAGAAAGATGTGGTGAAGATCCTAAATTAAACAAAACATTATCAGCCCCTGAGCCATAAAAGGAAGAGTGGTTAGGCAAAAATAAAATTACTTGCAATCAGTCTTATTTCTTTCATTACAAATGAAGTAACACATCCACTCAAGATGGCAGACTTTTGACAGACTCTCTCTTGTAATAGGCTATGAAGCCTGACACTGGACCACCAGGGAAAAACAGTGATGATTTCCCAGCATTTTGAGAAAAACATAGGAGAGCTCTTAAAATGAAATAAAATATTGCTGCCCCTAGATCCTTACAAGAATGGGAGGTTAGGCAAAAATAAAATTAAGCAGTCCTGTTTCTTTTTGAAAAAAAAATTAAACATTTACTTAAGAGGACAGACTTTTCCTTAACTCTGTCATTTCCAAACCTATCACTGGACCAACAGGAAAAGACACAGAGGAGTTCCAAAAGGTTAGGGATTTGGGAGTGTATGTAGATAATAACCTAGTCTTTGAGCAATATGTGTCTATGGTACTAAGGAAATCATTTTATGTTGCACAACTTATGAGCGGGGGTATGGCATCTAGAACCAAGGATGTCATTGTTCCATTGTCCTCTGCTCTTTTCAGACCAATCAATGAGTACAATGCCCCTTCAATATGCTCCTGAACAGGAATATGCAACAACTGGAGCATCCACAGAGGCTCCTCACAAAAAGAGTGCAGGGGATAAGCAACATATCCTGCATACACTGCTTGAAAGCCCTATCTCTGTACTCCTTCTCCCACAGACTGCTGAGAGGCAGCCAATTCCTGACCTACAAAGCATCCTCTAATCTCACTCTGATGGACCTGTTACACATCCATGAAACAAATAGCATCAGAATTACCTGATCTAGGGACCTAAACCTCGTCTGCAACATAAATAGAACATGTTGGAGGGCAGGTATGTGTCTCAGAGACTACCCCATGTCTGGACCATTGAAATGGGGAATTGGAAATTTACCCTTGATTTGGCACTTGTCTCTCTATTAAACAGAGGCAGACTGTATACCCCTTAAAATAACCCAAGGGTATTGAAAATTGTCAGATTTAGGAAGATGGCTAGATTTAAAAATACCACCTGAGGTCATTAGCCTAGTTAGTCACCTATGAACATCTTTAGAAAGACATTGGAGACCTTCTAAAATAAAGCAAACAAAATACTGCTGCCCCAGATTCTTGCAAAGAAGGGAGTTTAGGCAAAAATAAAATTACCAGAAAGCAGTTTCTTTTCTTTTTTAAAAAGTGAAATAATACATCTGAACAAGATAGTGGACCTTAACAAACATTGTCTCACTTCTGATAGGCTCCCAAGCCTGTCAATCACTAGAACATCAGGGAAAAATACAAAGACGTGGCAGAGCTCTGAAAAAATATTGCTGCCTCCAGACTCCTACAAGGAAAAGAGGTTAGGCTGAAATAAAATTGCCATCAAGCAATTTCATTTCTTTTTTAAAAAAATGAAATAACACATCTGCTCAAGATAGTGGACTTTTACTCACACTGTCTTACTTCTGATAGGCTCCCAAGCCTGTCAGTCACTTAACCGCCAGGAAGAATTACAAATACGTGACAGAGCTCTGAAAATAAAAAAATATATATTGCTGCCCCCAGACTCTTACAAGGAAGAGAGATTAGGTAAAAATAAAATTACTAGCAAAGAGTCCCTTTTTCTTTTTAAAAAATTCAATTCACCAGAGCTTTGTATTGCTTTACTCAAAATAAATAATTATAAACAAGTATGTATTATTGTCCTGTATATCTCTCCTGGTGACAGTACAGCTGTACTGAAAGATATCCTACACTGAGAGCATATCTAAACAATCCTACCTTGGTTTGTGATTTACTGTGGGGTTGATCGTTAACATAAGTTTTATTTGAATTTATATTTTATTTGTTATCATTGTTTTTCACTGTTTGAAGGTAGGAAGGGGTAGCTTGTTAACAATATTTACTTTGATTCATATTTTGTTGCTTTACCTTTAATTTCACTGTTGGTTGTTAGAAAGGGATAGGTTTTAGACAGGCAAGCTCTAGCCATCCCAAAGGGCCTAGACAGCTGTAAATTCACCCAGACTGCAGAGAGGAAAATCCAGAGCATATCTAAACAATCCTACCTTGGTTTGTGAATTCATTGATCTTTACTGTTGTTAAAAAGAAGTGTGGCTGCGAGTAATACTGAGTGAATTACAGCTTTTGTTTGGCTTGCAGAACTTGTATGGTCAAAACAACTTTACTGTACTTACTTTATATTGCTTGTGTGATTTTTGTCATAGAAGTTGATTTAAGTTCTCGTTTAATTCTGTTGTTACTAATTTTGATTATTCTTTTTTTTTTACAATATTTTATTTGTTTGACGTTGAATATGGATTCCTTAAATGAATATGCAATTAATGATTTGCTAATCCACAAATATCTTGTAGAGTGTAATAAATGCTATGCATATTTAAAGGTAACAGCTGATAACAGTGGTGATCTGTGTTTCCTCATGTCAAAAGATGGATGATTTGCTTACCATTGTTAGAAGTAAATCTAGACTTAATGATGATGATTACACTTGCGCAACTGGCACGTCTTGGAGAACTGTTATTACATATATTAATGACTGGACTGGTGAGATAAATAATGTTAGGAAAGAACAAATAGAACACATTTAGGAAATGATGCATCTGTTGTCTATAAAGATCATTTGACCCCTATGAAACAAGACAATGCCCCTGTGACCTTTGGAATTCTGGCTGCAAGTATTCAGCAATCTGAGGATCTGGATTGTTTAGAAGGAAACAAAGAAAGAAAAGAAGAAGTTCTCAGCAAATAACAAGGAAGAAAAAGAAACTGAGTAAGTCTATAAAGTAAAGAGAATACATACTAAAAAGGACACTTTTTTGTTATGTAACATACAGGTTACAGGGAATGATAACAGTTTTCTCTATCAGAAAACCTTCAGTCTACAGAAAAAGGCATCATGTTTTCAAAGAGAAGGTAGAAAAAAAGAGTCAAGGGGCAGGTGAAAAGGAAGAAATCAAAATTGAACATGGAAGGACTGAAAAACATTACTGTAAGAAAAAAGAAGAGAAAGACAGATATTGACTACGTGGGTCAAGCTGTGGATTTACAATGCCAGCTGGATCAGAATTTAATACACAATGAAAACAGTGGGATTAATAAGACTAACTGAGATGAAGATCTATCCTTTGTAACAATTGATAGAGCAGATACTACTGTATTAGAAGTTAAAGATTCTTCAGAGCTGGTCAGCAAAGATATTCTTGTAATTGGAGATTCAAGTTTTAGAGGAACTGATGCTTATGTTTGCAGAGAAGATAATGAACATTGACTAGTGGTATGTTTGCCAGAAGCAAAAATAGAAGATGTGAGACAAGCCTTGGAACACCTTAATGTAAGGAGGTATGTGTAGATCAATACATGTGTGTGTATACCTTTAAGAAGCTATCCAAGGGCTTGCACAAGTGTATAAATACTAAGCACATGTAAGTCAGACTGCCATTTTGTACTTAGCCATTGAGATGTAAACATGTATGTATGAAAGGCCTGTCTGCTAGCTAGTTTGTTCTCATTTTATGATGCTGTTATGCATCCTGATATGTTTCTATATATTAAAGCATCTAAATGAAACCCCAAACCTTCTTCTCATATGTGTTAGAAATGAATGAGCGACATGATGTCAGAAGTGGCATGTCTAAAAGGACATGGAGTCAGAACCGGCATATCTAAAGGGCATGAAGTTAGAAGTGGCTTGGCTAAAATGACTAAAGGCTGCATTTTCTGATAAAGATGACCATACAAAGGCATTTATTCCACTTAATTTAGCTGAGTCAAAAGCTATAGAAAGTGAATGCTCATTTGTATATGCACCTGCTATTTATATAGGAGAGGGGGAAAACCATCATATTGTTGTACCAGCTAAGTCAAGGGAGGACCCTGAGTGCTTAAAACATACATTTAGAGAAATGTGTAACCCAGGCAAATGTTTCAATGGAAAGGCACTTACTTTACACAAGGGATCAAAGGCCTGGTGAAACTTTTGCAGCATATATAACTGACCTGAGGAACAAGGCTAAAATATGCAGATTTAGTGACTTAAGGGATGAGTTGATAAAAGACAGACTTGTGTGTGGTATAAAAGATGATGCTGTGAGAAAGATTTTGCTTCATGACAGTGTTTTAACTTTGAATAAGGCCACTGAGATTTGTCAGATATATGAGCTTACAGAAAAGCACACAAATATACTTACAAATGAGAACAGCTCTAGAAGGCACAGTGATAAAGCTCATGTTGATAGTATGCAGTATGTTATTAAAAGAAACAGGCCCAAGCACATGTCAGCAACTGTAACCCCTACAGCACTTACTGGTAAACCCAAGAACTTTCTAGCAAATTCCAGAGTTCCCACAGTCTCAGTGAAGCATAAGAGTGAATCAGCAAACTCAAAGCATGGGCCCCAACTTAGCTTCATTGCCAATTGTCGTAATTGTGGTGGTAGTCATGAATTTAAAAGGGAAAAGTGTTTAGCTTTTGGTCAACAATGCCACAAATGCAGTAAATGGAATAATTTCAAAAGATATTGTAAATCAAAAGGCCCACATTCTTTCATTAAAAGGGAACATTTTAAGAAATGAGTTGGTCGGTTAGACAATAGCAAGCCTACTCTTTATGTTGGTGGTGTGTGAGTGGTTCATGAAGCAGTCTGTGCAGTAGATTTATGGGCAACAAATGAAGTATTTTGTGCTGTTTGGATAAATGGCAAACCCATAGAGCTCAAAGTTGATACAGGTTCCAAGTGCAATGTTATGTCAGCAGAAACATTTGCCAGAGTGTGTAAAGGTGAAAGGTTTGATTTGGCAAGGTGTGTGAAGCTTATTGCTTATGGAGGTGAAGAAATTTAAACTGAAGGCTCAGTAGTGCTTTCATTCTACTGTGCTGGAAGAAGCTATGACTTATTTTATGTGGTCAAGAGACACGTCCAGTTATTATTAGGGCTCAGAGATAGTTTGAAAATGGGACTGCTTTCATTTAATAAGGAAGCCCATCATGTTAGCTTAAAAGACCAATACTGTAATTTTGCCCAGCACATTTTTTTCTACCTATGCTGATCTTTCCAAAGACAAACTAGGCAAGCTTCCAGTTGTGTACTCCATGAAGTTAAACCCAGAGGTCAGTCCAGTTATCAGGCCAGCACGTAAAGTTCCAATAGCCATACAGGACAGAGTTATAGTCGAGTTAGATATAACAGTATGACAAGATGTGATTTGTCCAGTTGAAACACCAACTGAATGCATATCTTCCATGGTGGTAGCTCATAAGAAAAGCTCAGATAACATCGGAATATGCATTGACCCACGAGATTTGAACAAAGCAGTAAAAAAGACCTCATCATCCAATGTGCACAGTCGAAGAAGCCACAGCCTTGATGCCACATGACACTATTTTTTCTGTCCTAGATGGCAAAGAGTTCATTTTGGCAAGTTCAGCATGACAAAAAATCATAATTGCTCACTATAATTAGTACTCTGGCAGGTACAGATTTTTGAGAATGCCATGTGGGATAAATTCTGCAAGTGAAGTCTTTCAACAAGCAATGGAGCAAATTTTTTCTGGGTATCCATGTGATATTACAGTAGACAACATACTAGTAAGTGCTCAAGATGAAGCAAAACATGACAGAAACCTCAGAAAAGTTCTAGAAATGGCACATCAAGTGAATGTTAAGCTCAATCCACACAAATGCAAGTTCAGTCTGCAAGAAGTTACTTATGTTGGTCAATTATTTACGAGTACAGGCCTATGACCAGACCCTTCAAAGCAAACAACCATTCTCAAGATGCCAGCATCAGACAATTTTCAAATCCTGCAATGTTTTCTTGGCATGGTCAACTACCTAGGCAAGTTTATTCCAGACTTGAGCTAACTATCAGCACCACTCAGAGAGCTGACATGTAAAGATGTATCTTGGTCTTGGCTAGAAGAACACCAAAGAGCATTTGATGTCCTGAAACAGAGAATTGCTAGTCTACCTACTCTCAAATACTATGATGTTCACAAGCGAGTTAGTTTCCTGTGATGCTTCGAAATTTGGTCTTGGTGCAGTCATTCTACAAGAGGATCAATCTGTTGCCTATGCATCGCGAACTCTTACCCAAACTGAAATACAGTATGCCCAGATTGAGAAAGAGCTGTTGGCAATTGTGTTTGCATGTTCGAAGTACCATAATTATGTTTATGGTAGACCTAGCCAGATTGAAACAGACCACCCACCATTGGTCACAATCCTGAGAAAGCCTATGCATTCAGCTCCAGACTAGCTGCAAAGTGTGATGCTGAGATTGCAAAAGTATAATTTCAATCTTGTCTACAAGAAATGCAAACTTCTTTATCTTGCTGATACATTATCCAGATCACATGGAAACACCACAGAAAAGCATGAGAATGAAAATCTTGATTTTGAAGTCATGGAAGTGAGACATTTTCTTCCACATGTCTTGATGAGCTGAGAGATTACACATCTACAGATTCAGTTTTACAAAGGCTCAACCAGTTTATCAATCATGAATGTTAATCAGAGCGCTCCAGTTTGCCTCAAGAAGTGCAACCTTATTTTCCTTACAGAGATGAGATTTTGTCTGACAAAGGTATCATAATGAAAGGGCCGAAAGTAATTGTTCTAAAAGTTCTTGCAACCAGAGTACATTACTATCTTGCATCATGGTTAGCCAGGAACCAAATCTACCAAAAAAGGGTGAGAGGGCTAAAATTTTGGCCTTCTGTGTCACAAGACATTGAGAGAGCACTTTTATCTTGTTCAGTGTGTAACAGTACAAACCCATATCAGCAGAAGGAACTAATTCAGCTAAACCAGATTCTGGAACTACCTTGGTCGACAGTAGCCACAGACATTTCTAAGTGGAATGGTCAACATTATTTGGTGTTAATAGACTCTTACTCTAATTGGTTTGAGATTGACCCACTTCCTAACCTAGCATCCAGTACTGTCATTACTAAGATGAAGTGTAATTTTGCAATCCATGGTAGTCCACACAAAGTTATTTTTTACAATGGCATGCAGTTTACAAGCTAACAGTTTAAAAGATTTGCTGAATAATGGGACTTGACTCATGTTACAAGTAGTCCAGAGTACCCACAGTCAAATGGTTTGACAGAACGTGCAGTTCAAAGTGCAAAACAGTTAGTAGAGAAGTCAAAACAAGATAATAGTGATGTTTTCCTGAATCTCTTGAATCTCAGAAATGTTTCATACGATAAACATCTTGAGTCACCTGCTCAGAGCCTTCTGTCGAGACAAACTAGAACCACATTACGAATCAGTAGTCAATTGTTGGTTCCATGTGTCAAGAACAACAGGTTAGTGAAAGACAGTCTGTTCAAGAAGCACTTAACCTAGAAGTCCTACTAAGATAAAACCAGTAAAGTGCTCAATCCATTATGACAAGGAGAAGTGGTAAGGATGCAGATGTTCAAAGGTTATGATTGGATTGGTGTTTTAAAGAATGTTTGCCCAGAGCCGAGACCATACATTACAGAATCAGAAGGAGCAATCTTTAGGCTGAATTGGAAGCATTTGAGACTGGTGTCTGAGCCTATACCACAGCACATAGCCTGTGAGGAAGACTCTTTATTTCAGATTGTCCGGTGTTACAATTCCTGAGGAAGTTCCAGAGGACATTCACATTCCTATGATGAGTCCAGAAGTTCCTGATAAGAGTTGTGCACTGCAGACTGTCCCTGTTTCTAAATTTGGTCCCAGCTGTTATGTTACGAGATATGGTTGAATCTCTAAACCCTGTAGCAGATATGTTTCAACTTGGACATGAACTTTGTGTTTTGTTTCTGATGTATATAGTAATGCATGTCGATCTCTGATATTGTTTTGCACAAAGGGCAATCTTTTTCAGAGGGAAAATGTAGATCAGTATATGTGTATATTCCTTTAAGAAGCTATCCAAGGGCCTGCACAAGTGTATAAATACTGAGCACGTGCAAGCTAAACTGCCCTTTTGTAGTTAGCCGTTGAGATGTAAGCATGTATGTGTATAAGGTCTGTCTGTTAACTAGTTTGTTTGCATTTAATGATGCTGTTATCCATCCTGATGTGTTTCTATATATTAAAGCATCTAAACGAAACCCCAAGCCTTCTTGTCATATGTGTTGGAGATGAACAAACGTCAGTATGGCTCAGTTTTTATTCATGTCAGTACAAATTATCTCATCTACAAGGAAACACTGTGAGTAGGGAGCTGACGGCCCTCTTAGATAGTATAACCTGTACTGGTGTTAGGGCACATTTTTCACAAATCACCTATAGAAAAGATAGTCAGGTCACCATGAATGAAAATTTTTTTTTGTGTAAGTACCTACATGCAAAAAAATGTTCTGTTTTAAAAAATGGAGATGTGTAGAGCATCCAAGCCTAGTTTTGGAAACACGTGTTTAGACAGGATGGCATGCATTTGTCAAGATCAGCAAAGAGAATTTTTGCAGCATATATTTTGCAATCACAATGAGAACGCCAACACAATTCAACGAAGCAACCAAGATATCCCAGATAGAATAAAAACAATATACTTTATTCGATAAAAGTGCACACGGTAAGCGCTTTCACTAAATCAGCTTCATCAGATCATTTAACAGCACCATAAAACTGAATTATTTTTAAACAATTCAAAATCTCATGGTCCAATCAAAATCCAAACAATTGTTAACTAGCAATAAACTACCATGCTCTCTTAAAGAAGTAACACTAAAAAGACATAAAAAGCTCTTGTAGCTATTACCATAAAAGACACTTCTATAAATATCTAAATAAATACAAAGTGACATAGTACTACCATAAATATGCAGAATCTGAGGACAATGGCAATAATAATCAAAATGAGGGTATAAAGATGTGCATACCCTGTACATCTACGTAAATAATGATACCTATAAATATATATATATATATATATATATATATATATATATATATATATATATATATATATATGCATATACACATATATATGTTAATAAACAAAACACTCACATAAACATCTCACTTCCTTATTCTTCGTTTTTTTAGAAGAGGTTTGATGGAAGCCTTCTCATTTAAACCACTGCCCCTATCTGCCCTAACTGCTATAATCCATCTGTTCTCTCTAAACTCAGTGTGGTTCCTAATATCACCTTTTCGAATACTTGGTGTAATAACCTCTATGGCCCTAAATAAAAAATGATGGTTATCATCAAACCTACTGACATGTTCCGCAAGTGCATTATTATCAGCCCGTCTCATAATGCTATAAAGATATTCTCGGATCCTATCTTTGAAGGGTCTATTTGTCTTCCCAACATAGAAACAATGGCATAACTAGCACTCTGCCAAATAGACCACATTTGAGGTTCTACATGTGGCATTAGCATGAAATATAAATTCCCTGTGTGTATCCGGATGACAAAATTTATCTTGTGTCTCAATATAGGTACAAAAATTACAATCACCACAGGGAGTTATATGGCCTTAACTGATAGAAGTCATTAGGGAATTCTGATAACATAATAACCTCTTCAAGTTTTTTCTATTCCTGTATAGAAATCTTGGCTGTTCTCCTACAATTCCTTTTATATCTTCATTTACCTGAAAAATGGACCAATTTTTACTAAAAATTGTTCTTAATTCTTTATTATCTGAAGTATAAAATAAAGGTACCTTAAGAAAGATGTTTTCAGTGTATTTTACATGAATTAACTGAAGAGTTCAGAGGGCCAAAATATGTTGCTGCTATACCCTGTCTCAATATATTAATGTCACTTAGGGACTCAGCAACTTCTTCCTTATTATACCCTCTAGCCAACAACTTATTTTCCAAATCTCCAAGTTCATTTTGAAAACAATCATCAAAAGGATTTAACCTTGAAGTCCTGACACCTTGGCCTCTAATAAGGTTCTTAAATATATATCCTGGATGCATACTAGTCCTGAATAGCAGGGAATTCCTGTAACAACTTTTTCGGAAGACACCTGTGTTAATGAGGCCATTCGGTAATTTTTCAATATAAAGGTCTAAAAATTCTATACGTGTAGCAGACCAATTCAGGGTAAATTTCAAGCAGCTCATAAGTGAATTCATAATGTGATGGAAAGCAAGTAACTTTTCCACATTACCTCTCCACAAAAGGAAGAGGTCTTCGACAAAACGTCGATAAAACAAAACTTTAGCCTTAAACTTGTCAGTATGAAATAATACAGTGTTCTCCCAGTGTGCCAAAAACATGTTAGCGTAGCTGTTTGCACAAGGGGTTCTCATGGCAACCCCATCACACTGGGAGAAAAAAATCATTGTTGAATATGAAAATATTATTCTCTAACACTAATTCTAGAAAAAGTGTTATTAAATCTATTTGAACTGAGGACAACTCACTATGTTGCTGTAAGTATTCTTGCACAAATTGGATACCAAGTTCATTTGGTATTACTGTAAATAAAGATTGTACATCTAGAGTTACAAATAGGATACCTTCTAAATCATTTAGGCCCTTAACATAATCATAGAGGTTAATTAAAAATTGATTAGAGTCTCTGAGTATAAATTGATTAGAATTAATCACTGGTCTTAAATATTTTTCAACGTAAACAGAAAGGGGTTCAGTTACCAACCTCCACCCGCTACAATGGGTCTCATAGGTGGGTCAGTTGGATTTTTGTGCACTTTAGGTAGCCCCTGAATTATAGGAATAAGTGGATTCATGACAACAAAATATTCATAGGTTTCTTTAGTAATCAAACCTCCATTGAATACATCCTTTAAGGATCTATACACTAACGCAATGATGTTAACAACATCCTCATCCATAATTTTCTTATAGAACTTGGTGTCATTAAGGAGGCTGACCATAGCTCTATCATAATGCACTCTGTCCATGGCAATTAGACCCCCCTTGTCAGCAGGTTTGATGACTATAGACTGATTCTGCTGTAACTCACTAAGTGCCTTCCTTTCTTTAAAACTAAGATTATACCTATTTCTATTACTGGTATTCGAACCAATACTATCAAAATATTTAATTAATTCATCCTCAGTTAACTTCAGGTAAGCATCCACTAAGGGATGATTTATAGAGACAAAATTACTCAGTTTTGTCAGATGGAAACCCGGGGCTTGAACTGTATCACATGTATCTCTAACTGTAGTACCATGAAGCATCCGAAGCATAATATTCCTACAGAATAATTTAAGGTCTAAAACTGTGTCAGATAAATTGCTTCTACAAGAAGGAATAAAATTTAAGCCTTTCAATAAAATGTTTTTCTCCTCAACAGAAAGTACATGTGAGGATATGTTAAAAATTAATGATTGTTCATTTTCCCCCACATTTTTTTGAGTGTTTGATTTTGTGAATACTCCCCTGAAAATTTCCGTTTTTGGCGGCCCTGGCTCATTGATCTGGATCGTCTCCCTCCTTGGTCTAACCTGACCAGTAAGAGAAAAGAAATGCCATCACTGATAGTATTATTGTCTCCCGAAAGGGGAACATCTAACAGATGGCATGCTTGAGACTTGGGGCGGACTACTTGTTCAGTCACACCATTAACGCCGGTTTTTTTTTTATTAACTATAACTTTAGGAAACAAATTCTCTGTGTTAGACATATATGAATTTCACCATCATTGTTATTCATATAAGAAATACATTTCTCATTAGACACATTGGTTGCTATGTTAGTTTCATTTTCATTTAAACAGCACACTCTCTCATCATTTTCATCAACTATTGAGCCATTAATCATAGGAACATTAATTATTGTACGAGGTACAACAAGACTTTCAGGCTGTTTCTCAGTTAAACCATTAAAACCAGCAGTCTTTTTTAATAACAACAAGTCATTGTCACTTTTTTCAGAGTGCCTGGTAATTAAAAAGCTGGCATGATTAGCCTGAGAATGTCGATTACTAGAAGCAATACTCTGGTCTGAATTGCCCCCAGTTTGGGGCCACATGAAGACATGTCCCATTTTAAAATCTTTTAAGTCTCTCAATATCTTGATCTTTTTTTGTTGAAACAACTTCCGCTCAAAGGCTGCAACCCCATCTAACAGGCTTTCAAATAAAGGGTTAACTGTCGATGATGTAAAATTATTAAAAATAAATTCTTGTTTATTCTTAATTGATTCAATGAGGTTATTCTCCTCAGGTAAAAAGAAATCTATCAGTAAGCGCATATACTAGTTGCTTACCTCTAGATTTATCAGTTGCCAGTGAGTTAAAAGTTCAGGGTACTGCGAACCCTGTGATGGCATGTTAAATACTCGCAGTCCACGAGGTATGATTTTCTTCTCGAGACATAACTGAAAGTGATGCCTCTGTGCCTGTAACCTCTTAAGTTTCAGAAAGTCCTTTTCGATTTCGTCAATCGCCTGTTGTAACCGTTCGGTTCCTTCAGTCGCTTCCACAGATACGTCATCAGGTTAAACTGCCACAGTGAACTCCTTTCAGATATAAGGTATTGAGAAAACCTTTTGCGAAGTGCTTCGCGTACATTGTCCCTTTCAGGATTATAGTCAACTTCAATCGCTACAGATGATTCCATAATCTTGTTCTTGTGGTAAAATGCTAATAAAATCCAAAATAATATTAAAAAGAAAAATAGCAGAGCACACACAAGATAGATTCTCCGTTGTGTAGAGTAATAATCACAATGAGAACACCAACACAATTCAACGAAGCAACCAAGATATCCCAGATAGAATAAAAACAATATACTTTATTCGATAAAAGTGCACACGGTAAGCGCTTTCACTAAATCAGCTTCATCAGATCATTTAACAGCACCATAAAACTGAATTCTTTTTAAACAATTCAAAATCTCATGGTCCAATCAAAATCCAAACAATTGTTAACTAGCAATAAACTACCATGCTCTCTTAAAGAAGTAACACTAAAAAGCATAAAAAGCTCTTATAGCTATTACCATAAAAGACATTTCTATAAATATCTAAATAAATACAAAGTGACATAGTACTACCATAAATATGCAGAATCTGAGGACAATGGCAATAATAAGCAAAATGAGGGTATAAAGATGTGCATACCCTGTACATCTACGTAAATAATGATACCTATATATATATATATATATATATATATATATATATATATATATATATATATATATATGGGTCTACCTGAGTTAGTCGAAACGCCAGAAGACCGACAAGTGAATCGCGAGGCCCAGAAGATCGACAGTTCAGAAGACCGACGCGACAGATAAAAACACCGACGCCGAGGATGCCGACATGGGAAAAGGCTGTGTAAGTATGCGGTAGTGATGGACGTTTGGGTGCGAGTAAGGTAAGTGTGGATATTGACGGTGTGTGGGGATAGGGGCGGGTTAAGTGAGTTAGGGTTAGGGAGCGGGTCAGGTAAGTGTGCGGTAGTGATTGTGTTTGGGTTAGGGGCGGGCTAAGTGAGTTAGGGTTAGGGAGCGGGTCAGGTAAGTGTGCGGTAGTGATTGTGTTTGGGTTAGGGGCGGGTTAAGTGAGTTAGGGTTAGGGCGCGGGTTAGCTGCGTGTGCGATAGTGACGGACCTTAGGGTTAGGGTTTGGGTTAGGGTTGTAGATAGTTATGTATGTGAGGTTTAGTGTGGGTTTGTAGGGAATTTGGTGTGCTTGTGTTGTGTGTGTGGTTTTTGGACAGGGAATGTGTTTTGTTTGTTGATTGTTGTGATTGTGGTGTGTGCAGTGTATAAGGTTTCGTGTTTGTGTACCGTCTGTTATTTCATTGTCGGGCATGTGGGGTTTCGTGTTTTTGCACTGTCGGTTATGTGGTTTCGGTGATTGCGTTGTCGGTCTTCTGGCGTGTCGATTATGTCAGGTAGAACCATATATATATATATATATATATATATATATATATATATATATATATATATATACATTTACACATATATATGTTAATAAACAAAACACTCACATAAACACCTCACTTCCTTATTCTTCGTTTTTTTAGAAGAGGTTTGATGGAAGCCTTCTCATTTAAACCACTGCCCCTCTCTGCCCTAAGTGCTATAATCCATTTGTTCTCTCTAAACTCAGTGTGGTTCCTAATATCACCTTTTCGAATACTTGGTGTAATAACCTCTATGGCCCTAAATAAAAAATGATGGTTATCATCAAACCTACTGACATGTTTCGCAAGTGCGTTATTATCAGCCCGTCTCCTAATGCTATAAAGATGTTCTCGGATCCTATCCTTGAAGGGTCTATTTGACTTCCCAACATAGAAACAATGGCATAACTGGCATTCTGCCAAATAGACCACATTCGAGGTTCTAAATGTGGCATTAGCATGAAATATAAATTCCCTGTGTGTATCCTGATGACAAAATTCATCTTGAGTGCCAGTTATGCCATTGAGGATATGGAGTTTTAACAAGCGCATTTATTCTCATCTGTGTAGTATTAAAAGAAAGGATGAGAAAAATGCGCTTTATAGACATATTAAGCAACATGGAGACAAGCATTATTTTAATTTTGGTATAGTTGACATTGTGCAAGTTGACCATAGGGGTGGTGACTTTAATAGTCTACTACTATACAAAGAGTTATGGTGGCAAATTTATACAGACGCATCTGTTACACCAGGTTTGAATGACACATTTTCAATCAAACCATTTTTGGCTTTAAAATAATATGTTTTTTAAAATGAAATGGTTTTTAAATGAATTTTTTTTTAATTTGAAATGTTTTTTTCACAATGAATTACATATTTATTTAGTGTAGGATATTTATATTTATATATATATATATATATATATATATATATATATATATGTAGTATGTTTATATTAAGTAGGTTTAACATTATGTGTTGGTATTTCTTTAAATTTCTCTTTTTTATTTCAAACTGCTATGGCGCCAAAAATGTTATTTAAGGAATCGGTTACTAAGTTATGGTGTTCTGAAGAAGCTTGTATTTGTAACAAGTGAAAGCGCTTAACCAGTTCTGGCGTTTTGGCTATAATATAACATTTTCGTTTATATTTGGTTTTATTTCGTGAATTGCTTTTAGCTGTCGACGATTCTTTTGGGACTGTGGAAGTGTTGTATTGAGTGGAATTCCCAAGACACAGAGGAGTATTTAGCACACAGTGTTTTCTGTTCTTGTTTTTGGTTCCTTGGTCGCTGCACTGTTCGCTGAGATAGTGTTCCTTGTTGTTTCTCATGGAGTCTGATCGGGAATCCTCTTGTAATTCACCACACATCCCAGTTGAACTTGATTTGAAGTCGGTGAAAGCCGAAATAACTGAATTGAGGGGTGAGGTAACCAAGCTTACCACCCTACTCAATCATTTTAGTAATGCCTTTTTTTAGACATTCGTACAGGATTTAATGGGCCAGACAATTGCCTTCGTTCTCCAGCAGCTATGCACAGCAGTAATAGCAAGAATTGTGCTTCGTATGTGGTTCGAGGGAATAATAATAGTGGCGAGGAGGACATAAGACTATCTAACTTGTCCACGTATAGTACTGTTATACCAAATGGACAAGCTACCAGTAAGGATTTCAACTTTTCTGACCGAAAAGGGATTAATATAGCCAACACTGTGAGTACTAATACTATGAATTTAAAGTCATTAGACATTCCCCCTGCACCACTAGCAGGAATTCAATGTAGCAGTAGTAAATTAGGTGCGCCTGAATTTACATTTGATTTTTCGTTTGGTGAAGGTGACGATGAAGCATGTAGGATAGGCACCAAACCAAAGAGAATGAAACTGCATTATACTTATGCTACTACTGTTAAAGGTGTTGAAAAAAGTAATGACTTTGTGGATAACATAACGACGGACAATACTGACATTGGGGGAAATATTAAATGTAATAAAAATAGGACATCAAATATGGACCTTTTTAAAGCTTTTATTGACAAAAATTGCTCTTTTGATTATACATATTGTGATGCGGCTGTGAGTAGGTCGCATGTATCGAAGGACAAGCACAAGGGTACTTTGAAAGATTTAATTTATGATTTGGGCAGGAAACTGTTCCAAATCAGTAGTATTAAATTAGATAATGCTTATCTATCTAGGTGCATAGAATGTAAGGTAGCCCCGATGGGACACAGATTTTTTTAAACTCCCTATGGGTTTGGAGGTTACTGAGAATGTTATGTCAGAGTTTAATAACTTGTTTGATCAATGTGGTTTTAAATTTATGTCCTTATTAATGAAATTGAATGATGACAGACTGGTCCACTTAATTCTAGAAGTGGAAGAGTTGAATAAATCAATTAAGAATGATTTACTTTTTTCTCAATGGGAGAATTTATATGCTAAGCAGTTTTCTAATGCTGAACACAATATATTAAAAGTGTATGATCGGAAGATGAAAAAACTACATAGGGACTTGGATCAATATAAAAGGGGTAAAGCCTATATGTGGGAAAATAATTTAAAAAAACATTCTTATAATTCTAGGGCTGAGTATAATGTAGGATTTGATAAAACGTATACACAACAAAATCATGACACAGGTGAAAAATCTGTTTTTTATATACAGAACACAGAGGGAGGGAGAGAAGGTGGACAAGGGGATACAAGAGAGATCAACAGTATCACCCATATCCCAGAGTTCAACGATAGCGCCTGTCCATGACGCTCCTTTAGAAGTAATTGATGATAAAGCTGAGGTTTTAGATTTAGTTGAAGGTATTACACAGAAAGGGGTTACCTTTTCTTATAAGAACTTCAGTATCTACAATTATACTAATTATAAACTTAATATTAGACATTTTGAATTATTGTCCAAGGGGACAAAATACATTCCTACAAAAAAGTTCAATTTAATGGACTGTATTTGTGAAATCAAAAGATACGTTAGAAAATTAAACTTAGCTATTTTGTTTAAGGACAAAAGAACTGGTGGTAGCATACACCCTACTGAGATTTCTGCACCTATTATTAAAAAGAAGAGCTTGTTTATACCCCCTATGCACCCTACTATTTCTATGTTTGATAAGATAGTGACTCGACAGATTTACCAGTTAGATAAGCAGTTAGTTGGACACCAAGTCAGGTCTAACTTAACCGTGGAAGAACGTAAGGTACTTCAGGAATTAAGGAGTGCTAGACATATTAGAATTATGAAACCTGACAAGGGAGGGGGTGCGGTTATCTTCAATAGTTTATTGTATTCCTGCAAGATACATGACTTGTTATATACTTCTGGGAATTATTCCATGATATCCATTAATGAAATTAATATAGGTTATAGGAAAATTGACGTGTATCGAGGAGTATTTCATTGATAACAGGATTAATGATGATATTTACAAGTTTATCAAAGTCAAGTATCCTGTTTTAGCTTCAATAGTGGGTATCCCTAAGATACACAAAAATATTGAAGAACCCCCTTTTAGACCGATTATTTCTGGGAGCAGGTCCAAGACCTTTCAGACTGGTAAGGTTATTGACATATATTTAAAACACATATATGGCAAAATTTCACATATAGCTAAAGATTCTTGGGAGTTTTTAAAAAGTTATCTGGTTTATTTATCTAGTTCAGACTTGACATTTGTAACCATCGACGTCATAGATCTATTTTCATGTATACCTAAGGTAGATGGTTTACAGGCCTTTGCTACCAGTATTAGAAAATATGCTGACATACAGTGGGACACGACATGCCTTCTTACTGACATGATGTCATTGGTACTCGACCACAATTGCATCTTCTTTGAGGGAGAGTATTTTAGACAAACCAAAGGAGTAGCTGTGGGAGCAGCTTGTGCTCCCATATATGCTAATTTGGTTATGCTCGAATGGGAGGAGAGGACTATATTTGATAGCCACTTTATGAAATATATCAAACACTACACTAGATTCCTAGATGATATATATTTGATTTGGGATGGCAGAGAACACCTGCTGGAACAATTTCTGGATTTTATTAAAAATAGTATTAATTATTTGAAATTTACATCTTCTAAAAGTATGAAGGGACTGGCTTACCTAGATACTTTTGTATTTAGAGATGGTAATCAGTTTAAATCTAGAATTTTTAGGAAAAGCACCTTCTCTAACAATTATTTGGAATACTCCAGCAATCACCCGAGGAGACAATTTATTAACATCTATAAAAGCCAACTCATTAGAGCTGTCAGGATGACATCTGGATATGAGGACATGTTGGATGAAGTTAATTTCATCACTTCACTATTAAAGGATAGAGGATATGACGAAAAAGTCATGGCCAATGTCAGTAAATATGTTGTAAATGATTGGGGGGAAAAATACATGCCCCTATTGGGAGAAAAGTATAATTCTAGTTTAGTTATAGGCGTAGACAATTTGGGTGTTAAGATGATCGAGTCTAACAGTTTTGACAGAACCTGTATATTGGAATTCGGAATATACACCGGCAAGGTTAAAAAAAAAAAAAAAAAATCTTGACCGACAATTGACATATTATATCAGTCGATCAAGGCATAGCCCCCATTTTAGGTTACAGTCCCAGATTTGTTTATAAAGTAGGTACTAATATCAAATCGATCTTGGAAAAAGGTTTTTCTACCAAGTTGCCCACATTTAGGAGTACTGCCAAATGTGGGACTTGTAAACAATGTTATACTATATACCAGGGGGACACTGTGATTTTAGATAATTATAAACATACATGTATTAATTTTCGTGGGGGCAATTGTTTAACTAAAATGGTAGTTTATATTGCCATTTGCAGGACATGTTCTGGGTTCTATATAGGGAAGACCCAAAGGAGTTTTAACAAGCGCATTTATTCTCATCTGTATAGTATTAAAAGAAAGGATGAAAAAATGCGCTTTATAGACATATTAAGCAACATGGAGACAAGCATTATTTTAATTTTGGTATAGTTGACATCGTGCAAGTTGACCATAGGGGTGGTGACTTTAATAGTCTACTACTATACAAAGAGTTATGGTGGCAAATTTATACAGACGCATCTGTTACACCAGGTTTGAATGACACATTTTCAATCAAACCTTTGTTGGCTTTAAAATAATATGTTTTTTAAAATGAAATGTTTTTTAAATTAAATGTTTTTTTAATTTGAAATGTTTTTTTCACAATGAATTACATACTTATTTAGTATAGGATATTGATATTTATATTTATATATATGTAGTATGTTTATATTAAATAGGTTTAACATTATGTGTTGGTATTTCTTTAAATTTCTCTTATTTCAAACTGCTATGGCACCAAAAATGTTATTTAAGGAATCGGTTACTAAGTTTTGGTGTTCTGATGAAGCTTGTATTTGTAACAAGTGAACGCTTAACCAGTTCTGGCATTTTGGCTATAATATAACATTTTCGTTTATATTTGGTTTTATTTCGTGAATTGCTTTTAGCTGTCGACGATTCTTTTGGGACTGTGGAAGTGTTGTATTGAGTTGAATTCCCAAGACACAGAAGAGTATTTAGCGCACAGTGTTTTCTGTTCTTGTTTTTGGTTAATTGGTCGCTGCACTGTTCGCTGACATAGTGTTCCATGTTGGGAAGACAAATAGACCCTTCAAGGATAGGATCCGAGAACATCTTTATAGCATTAGGAGACGGGCTGATAATAATGCACTTGCGAAACATGTCAGTAGGTTTGATGATAACCATCATTTTTTATCTAGGGCCATAGAGGTTATTACACCAAGTATTCGAAAAGGTTATATTAGGGACCACACTGAGTTTAGAGAGAACAAATGGATTATAGCACTTAGGGCAGATAGGGGCAGTGGTTTAAATGAGACGGCTTCCATCAAACCTCTTCTAAAAAAACGAAGAATAAGGAAGTGAGGTGTTTATGTGAGGGTTTTGTTTATTAACATATATATGTGTATATGCATATATATATATATATATATATATATATATATATATATATATATACATATAGGTATCATTATTTACGTAGATGTACAGGGTATGCACATCTTTATACCCTCATTTTGCTTATTATTGCCATTGTCCTCAGATTCTGCGTATTTATGGTAGTACTATGTCACTTTGTATTTATTTAGATATTTATAGAAATGTCTTTTATGGTAATAGCTATAAGAGATTTTTATGTCTTTTTAGTGTTACTTCTTTAAGAGAGCATGGTAGTTTATTGCTAGTTAACAATTGTTTGGATTTTGATTGGACCATGAGATTTTGAATTGTTTAAAAAGAATTCAGTTTTATGGTGCTGTTAAATGGTCTGATGAAGCTGATTTAGTGAAAGCACTTACCATGTGTACTTTTATCGAATAAAGTATATTGTTTTTATTCTATCTGGGATATCTTGGTTGCTTCGTTGAATTGTGTTGGCGTTCTCATTGTGATTATTACTCTACACAACGGAGCATCTATCTTGTGTGTGCTCTGCTATTTTTCTTTTTAATATATTTTGCAATGTTTGACGATCACTAGGCAGGACTTTTGCCAGGTCGAAAATTTAACAATTCACAGACAACAACGTTTGCTGTATCTCTGATGGTTGTTAATGCTAGGAGTATTAATAATAACGTTTTTTTATGGAAAATTTGCTACGTTCCCACAAGATTGATGATGTTATTGTTTGTGAAACATGGTTAAAGAACAATGACTAAAAACCTCTTCTGTCAGGGTATTAATGTTTTTACTGTAACAGACATTCTAACAAAAAAATCAGGTGGAGTTGTTATGATGGGGATTAAAGGTAGTTATGAGACCTGTTATTATTATATGTTCAGTGATGACACTGGTACTATAGACTGCATAAACAGTGACAATAAAGACAATCATGGAACATATAACAATTGTTAGAGTGTATAGACCAGCAAAGTCCAGGGCAGATGACTTAGAGGGATTCATACATTTGTTGTATGAAACACAGGAGGGAAGAATAATATTAGCTGGGGACTTAAATTTACCAGAAACAGACTGGAATAGTATTGATTCAGCAACATTAGTAAGGAAATTATTCACAACAACAATTGCTTCAGATAGTAAAAAAATAACAACCAGGGGATGGAACATACTAGACATTGTGTTCCTAAAGAAATTATTGTTACTTCAAGTCAAGTCTTACCACTGTTGATGTGCAGTGATCATGGGGTTATAAAGATTAATTTGTTGCTAGGTAATACACAAAAGGTTAATTACAGATTATATGGAAGCAAAATGGTCCCTATGTAAAACTAACTGGAGTTCAGTGGAAAAACTGCAGATGGAATGTGGAAAGTTTTGAAAGAGAAGTTGTTCGAGTGCAAAAATCAAAACAATTTTTAACATCAGGATTTAGGCATACAACATCAGGGGGATATTATTTCCATAAGAACAAGATACCTGATTAAGGTGAGAGACAAAAAAATATAAGAAATGAAAGAGAGGTCGAACTACAACTTTGAAAACTGAAATAAACAAGCTGGACAAAATGATATTGAGCATAATGGGAAACATTTTTATAGATGCATAAGATGTCGAAAGAGTAAAGGCATAGAAATTGATAAACTGTGTGCAGATTCTAAAATGTATTCTTAGATACAGCAGATTATAGATATATTTACAAAATCTTATGCAAAACCGTTTGGATCCACAAAATGGGTGATAAGTTGTCCTAGTGACATCCAGGTAACCTCAGATACTGGAATCAAATTAGATTATGTTGAAAAAGAACTGCACAAACTGGATCCAAGCAAATCTCAGGGAGGAGACAGAATTAGTAACAATGACCTGAGAACACTTCAGCAAGAGCTTACAGTACCATTATATCTATTATTCACTAGGTCATGTAAATATGGGGAGATTCCTCAAGACTGGAGACATGTGCTTATTAAACCTGTCTTTAAGGGAAAGGGAAGTAGGACAAACCCAGAGTCATATAGGTCTACTTTCATGTTGTGGAAAAATAATGGAGGAGGTAATATTGCATAAGTTATTGTCAGAATTGGATAAGTTGGGACTTGAAAACATTTATCAGTATACATATGTTGAAAATAGATCTATTACCATCTGTAATATGATGTTCTGTAACAATATAATAACAGCTATGAATGAAAAAATTTGCTATGATGTAATTTATATAGATTTAACTTCAGCATTTGATAGGGTCATATGCATTTGATAGGGTCATATGCAAAACACTGATGAGTAAATTAGAAAAAGTTGATATTGATGTAGTCTTGATAGGATGGATAGCTGCATGGCTTATAAATAGGACAAATGGACAGGCAAAATTATTGGCTACAGTCTATCCTAAACCCTTACTTGTTTAGATTGTATCTTTCAGACCTAACTTTTTCATCTGAGGTATTCTGTAGTCTATATACAGATGACCTGAAAGTAGGTAAACTGATTACCTGTGTTACTGATAAGCATGTCTGCAAAATAACTTGACTAAATTGACCATTTGGGCACAGGCGAATAGTATGCTGATAAATACATCAAAAACTAAGTATATGAGATTTGGGAGACATAAATTGAAAGGTGAATATTTAATACAACACACAGTGATTGAAACTGTAGATTCATTTAAGGACTTGGGTATATGGGTAGATCCAGCTATGAGTTTTTTCTAATCATATCGACCAATTAGTTAATGATAGTTATAGAATTATGGGCTGTATAAAAATATTTATAAAGTCTAGGAAATCAGAAATGATGACACCATTGTTTGTTAGTTACATTAGACCCAAACTTGAATATAGAATAACAATATGGAAACCCTATAAGCAAACAAGCATGAGTAAACTGGAAAGAGTACAGCAGAAATATACAAGGGCATACATGGATGTGAAAATTTAAGTTATTATGAAAGACTGAAATATTTGAACTTGTACAGTGTCTCTTATAGATATCTAAGAGGGGATCCTATTCAGGTATATAGAGCATTTAGAAACAGCTACCTCTGGGAATGCTTGGGGTTATCAAAAAGTAGTAGAGAATCATCAGACAACCTATGTAGAAGATTCTATAGGAATGAGATGTGTACTAAGTGGTTCTCTGACAGAGTAGTTGATGCATGGATCAGACTACCAAATTACATTAAAGCAAGTACTAGTTTAGATATTTTAAGAACAGCCTGGACATTTAGTATGGGAACAAGTTTTTTGGTATATTGGCAAGCTAGAAGGGCATTAATGCCTGTGCTTGAAATATTTAGATGTATGTGTGTACATTGGATTTCCATAGCATTTTTACAAGAAATAATTTTACTAGGTGATGTGAATGTCAATTGGTTGGACATAAATCTTAGAAGTATATGAATAAAATCCAAGACATACATGCTTGTATTACCACATATTCCCTAGACATAGTCATAGCTATGGGAAGATGTTTGAAAAAAAACATAAATGTCAATGAAATTACCCCACCTGGTTTCAATATAATTAGGCTTAACGGGGGAAAAAAAGTAGGCAGGTGGCATAGCCATCATCTACAAGAATTCCCTAAATATAACTGCATATGCCTAGGAGATACCACAGTTTAATAATGCAGAACTCCGCATATCACATCTCAAAATCAGTAATAGGAAAATGTTTTGTTTAGCAGCCATTTATATCCCACTAGGTAAAAATATTACAACTGTAGAAAATTATCCTAAACTGGATATCCCACCATATACAACATGAGGCAATAATACTAGGAAACCTAAATGCAGACTGGCTAATTTTTAATAGCAACACTCCATCTGATTTCATAAACCTTTATGGCTTTACACAATTAATTACATCAATTACTAGAGTCCACAAAAGTACTGGTAGGCAGTCAACCTTTGAATTCTTACTAATAGACCCAACAGAATTAGTGTACCCAGTAGCCTTCCAGACAGCATAATTGACCATCAACCTACTTACACTCTTAGAAGTTACAATATCCAAGATAAACATATAATTTACAACCAAGTTTGTAACTCAAGAAAACTCTGACAAACACACTTTTATTAACTCCTTAAGAGGATATAACTGGAACTGAACAACTATATAACATACTCTCGGCTAGTTATGGCATACAAACTGATATATTTTCCTGAACAATGTTCTACATTGAAAAATGTATTATTGCCCTACACCCCCACAAGGGACCTCCATTCATTTCTACTAAGCACTACTAAGACAAATAATTCATTGGGGAGCTTGCTATACTCCTGTTACATCTCCAAGCTCTGGGACACCATCCATACACAAGTAAAAACAATTAACAAACATCCAGTCTATAAAATCTAGCTCAAACAATACCTTACCCAATCTTGGTCATGCTCATATTCATCACCAGGTTGAGACCTCTAGTAAAAGCATTAACTCCCTTTTGCTTATCACAAACTTTTTGCCCTCCTTAACTTGAATCATTACACCCTTAACAGTTTTCCCTCCTGTATTTGAATTAACACATCCCTTTCACTCCCGTTTTAAACAATACTTCTCATCTTCTTCTTTTTCTAAATGACCCCATCCACTGCTCTAACCCTCCCATGCATGTCCTGTATACCCAATTTATAAACCACCTGGATAACACCAATTTGGAACAGGCAGCCTAAATAGAAACAATCCTATACCATGTTCTTTGTCTTATGCTATTACCACTATCCTCCTATATAATACTAATATCTTCCATCCCTTCCTACATTATTTTACAACTTACTTCAATACATCTCTCGTACACTTTACCAACCTATGTAATACTAAAATCTCCCTTCCTAGACAATTTAAGTGACTTTATTACATATCTTAAACTCATTTCAAACCTTTCTTTACTGAAATGAAAGAACACATAATTGTGCATCATGCAGTAACAGTCCATTTACTTCTGCAAGGTTTTTCAGCTGGAAATATTTTGCTGTATATACCTGTCTTGTAATTATGTTTGTTTCATGAGAAATGTAACTATTGTTTTTGTCTGAGAACTGTTTGAAATGCACTTATTAATATAAATGTACTGTGGTGGAGCTTTTCTCCTTGGGCTCTCCCCAGTTGGACTTTCCCAGTCAACGAAGACAAATGAACTCTAACTCCCCTATATCTAGCATGAACTTGTATGGTGTCACACAACTAATTAATAGCCCCACACATTATACTAAGACATCAAATTCTCTATTAGACTGTATCCTAGTATAAGACCCTAGCAAATACTCCATCACAGGTACAATGTCAAACTCTCTGTGATCATCTCCCAGACTATATGACTAGACATCTCATACATCCAGTTAAACAGCATATTATAAAGCAGTATGTAACCTTTCCAGGTTTAACCCACAAATGTTCATTAGTACACTTTCATCTATTAACCGGAACTTCCTAAAAATCCTCCTCTTAGATGATGATGATGTAATTGAATTCAGTACCACTTTTCTAAATATCATAAATAGCCTTGAATCTCCTAGAAGGAAGAGAATAAAAAAATGCAATTTGGCTATTCAGAAGGAGTAGAATGGTAATTTGGGGTAGGGAAAAAGCATGGAAAGAATGGCAAAAACATAAAACACCTCAGTACCTTAAAAACTTCAGAATACTTAGCAGTCATGCTAAAGAGCAAATAAATGAAGAAAAAAAACAGCATTATAACAACTTTCAGAATAATACTAAACACGACCCTAAAAAAAATTTTGGACATCCATTAAAGAAATCTTGCATCCCAGCCAAAAATTAAACCCACACCCCTCTCCTGATAACTCACCACTCAAAACTGCAATACAGTTCAACTCCTATTTTATAGACAGTATAGCGTTTCTAACTACGGATTCCTCAATATCTAATCCCAACCCTGCTCAACAGCCACATATTATCACACTCACTAACACCTTCAAACCTGTGCCACATCCTATATAAAACTACTCTTAAACTGTGCTCTTCTTCAGCTAATGACCTTCCAAGTGAGTACCTAAAAATAGTGGCCAGTAGCATTGCCTGTCCTGTCTCAATCCTTATAAATGGGTCAATCCAGGAATCCCACATTCCCTCACTCTGGAAAAAGTTTCACATTATCACTCTGCACAAAGGAGGAAATTCAACTAATATTAATACATAGACCTATAGCAGTCTTATCTTCCCTTGACAAAATACTGAAAAATGTATTCAAAAACAATTGCTAGACTATTTCTTGCAGGAAGAACTCATCCCCTACACAACATGGCTTTCATCCTTAAATAAAATGAAAGTGCTAATATTACGTTTTAAGTTGTTGAGCTGGATTTGTTGGAATCTCTGTGGCCTTGCGTGTGTTTTTTTATCAGTTTGTCTTCTGTTTTGGTATGGCTTCCATCCTTCCCGTAGCACTAGCAGTGTCCTTCTAACCTGTATAGATACTGTAAATAAAGGTAGGATAATGGCAAACTAGTCTCTTCCTTATCTCTAGATTTGTCTAAAGCCTTTGATACAGTTTGTCAGAGCAAACCTCTACTTCAAATGTCCTCTCAAGGTCACTCTTAGCCCACCCTTCTGTGGTTCACAAGTTACCTGTGTAATAGGTGTCGGTCAGTAAAATGGCACTCCACGCTCTCTCCTTACCTCCCAGTCACCACCAATGTACCACAAGGCTGTATCATTGATTCCCTTCTCTTTACAGTTTTCACCAATATCCTCCATAATTCCACACAGTAGGCCACCCTAATACAATACACAGATGATTCCATTCTCATTTGCATATGTGGCAACATGATACACCTCCAAAAAATTACTCAGGAAGCTGTAACAGCCATTGAAACATGGCTTCATAACTCACAACTAATGCTCAACCCAAAAAGACCAAACTATTACTTTTTTCCCCAAATCCCTCTTATGAAAAAAAATTGAAGTCCTCTCTCTTGATAATGCAACCATTGAAGTCAATTTTATAGCAAACTGTTAGGCATGTTAATGGATAATAATCTTACATTTGACCTGCATATACAAAATTGCATAAGAAAAACTCTCCAAAAACTAGGGATGCTTTACAGAGCCAAAAATGTTCTTACTAACGTAACTAAAGCAACAGTTGCCACTACCTATCTCCTTCCCAGTCTTCTTTATGGTGCTTCCATCCTTACTAACCTCCAGGCTTCACGAAAATTAAAACTTGAACAGTACTATGACAAAGTTGCTAAATTTGCAGCACATGACCCTTTCAGGACCCCCCACTGTATAGCACTGAAAGCCTAAATTGGTTAGAACTGCCACATCAACTAACATATATACAACTTCTTGCCACCTATAAAATTATCCAGCATCCATCTGCCTGTCCAGAAGTAAAAAACATTCTGTACAACTATGTTCCCAGTCGGTCATTGCGATCCAGTGAACAAAAACTTCTGTCTGTCTACAAGTCTAACAAATCTGTTGGGCATTGTCTGCACTTGTGCAAGGTTTCTAAGGCCTGGAACTCCTTACTTTTATCTAACAGGTTTATAACTTCCCTCTCCCCCATCTTTAAAAACAATTCTGAAAGACTTCCTAGCTAAAATCTGTCTCTGTTCTTGCTCAAATCCAGGATGAACTATATCTCTAAATGGAACCAGTATCTTTTCATTCATTATGCTTCCTTATGCTGCCTTCTTCCTTACTGTATCTAATTCTTTTCCCTTTACTTTCTCTCTAAATATACCATAAGCCTGTCTTTCACTCACCTCATATTGCAATTCCTGTTTGTGTTAGACTAACTTACTTCTCTACAAACTGTCTAAAGTTTCTCTAAAAACTGAATGTGTCATATACCTTGTATCAATTTTTAACCAATGTTTTATATTTTAATTTGTCATAATTATTCAAACTGCAAATGTTTTTGTTTTATTTTTGAAAATTGTAAAGTTTTTGTTCTTATTAATTCAGAGCGTTTCTCCCCAGGCCTCCACTGAAAATGGGCTTCTGCCCAGTCGGACTTTTCCAGTAATCAAATGTCAATAAATAAATAAATAAATGAAAATGAAAATGAAATGGGAAGTATGAAACGATTATTTTTCTAAGTCTGTTTCTGCAGATCATATGACAAAAAGTAAATAAATGAAGGTGTAACAGGAATAATCAATACCAGGGGTGTAGATTGTGCAGTATTTACTCAAATGTGCTTTTGTTAGAGTACCTGGGCTTTGCTGTTTTGATGTAGCTGTAGTATTCAGGGGTATATGCTATACAATTCACAACTCCATTTCTGGGTAGTGCTTAAATAAAGTTATGAAGAACACTGCAAATGGTGCCATCACTCACTCACTTTGTCTCAATTGAGCCATCCACTTGTTATGTGCATGTATAATCATTGTCCTGATTAACCCATGTATGAAACTGCATTCTTAAAGTGAAGAAGTTGCATGTTTGTGTTTTTTTTTTTTGACTAGACTAAAGGGATCTTGTTTTCTACTACAGGGTTTATCATATTGATGACACACCTTTGGGATCTGGAGATGGAACCTGTGACTTCAGCAAATCCTTTTGCGTAAGTGTTGATTTATGAGTATTTTGACAATAGTATTATGAGTGTGAAGTATATGTGAAGTTTAACAAATAGGTTTTTAGCACATGATTGTAGGAGGTACAAGGCACCTGAGCTGTTAGGTAATTTCCGCCTTGCTAGTGCGCACCCTTAGACCCTTCCCCTTATCTCAAGAAGGGCAAAGCCAGTCATATCAAGATTGAATTTATGAATGCCCATCCAGTTTTCTACCTTCTTTTTAAAGGCAGGCAGTGTGTAACGTCAATTTATTGGGCGAAGTCGTTTGCTTCAGAGAAGAGGTAGATCCTGTATGATGAATCTATTCCCCTTCTTTGTCTTATATATTTGTAGGAGTAGATTTAGATTTCTGGCCTTACTACTAGCTGGACTGTTTGATTTATTGAGTTATAAGAGCTGTTGGACTGCTGGATCCCATATAGCCCTATAAGCCAGGCACAAATCACCCTAAGGTGCATATATGAAACTGACTATAAGGACAAAACCTCAAGTCTCGATTAGTGGTGCCTTTTAAACCTTGATCTAATTAATTTTGTAAACCTTTGGGTAGGGTATTTCCAGTTATTTGATATGTTAGTAAGGTACATCCCATAGGGGGCATTGTACTTAGTGGTGCAGCTAATCAAAGCAGAGCATGGAGACGTGAGGTCTTCTTTTGATTTTGAAGAAATTTGTTTAACTCTGTGCTGTGCATGGTAAAATGATTTCATAGCCAATGTTGCAACGTCATGGTCAAAAGTAAGGGAGCTGTCCACCCAAGTACCCAGATCTCTCATGAAATTTCCATTTTGAAGTGGTGTGTTATTTATTTGTGTTATAAACTGGAGCTAGGATGTACTTACCAAATGCTAGAATGTTGGACTTTTTAGCATGGAACTTGAGCTCATTTTTAGTACACTAGCTATTAAGAAATGCAGGCGCTTGTTGGAGTGTATGTTTGTCAGATGTGGACTTTTTTGATGACTCCTAGCTTACAATCATCCACTAACATTATTAACCAGAGCTCCTTATTTAATAAGTGGCATTTAAAGAGGTAGGTATCAAATATCAGAGGTACCAAAACATATCTGTGTGGAACTCGCTTGTTACCTTCATGTTCTGAGATGATCCCCCCACCCCACCTCAGTGTGTGAGTCCTTCTCCATTAAGACAGTTGGCTAACCACAAACCACATATAGGTCAGTTTGGAGATACCTCAGTTTAGATCTGGACTTCACTGTGGTCATACTTGATTCCATGAAGTGACACAGTTGCCCTAAAGGCTTGCATAGAATCAGTCCAGTGACATTTATCTGGAGATTTGTAATCAATTTGTTATGCAAGACTGCCACCTTTACATCTTTCAATTTCCTGACAAATACTTCACACCTGCTATGTAATATAAGCACACTCCTTGCCTTGGTAGCTACACCCCTTTTAATAAGCCATGACCAGAAGTGCCATTTTCAAAGGCTTCAGGAGAAACAGGGATCTCAATCCATTGTACACTTTTCATCTGGCACACCTCCCAGTCATAGATTCATGGGTAATACTTGGCTATCAGTCTGTAGACTATTACAAACCCAGCCAGTAACCAGAGTTCAGAATCAAACACTGTACCTTGAATCTGTGAGGTTAAGACCTTAACCATTATGCCAACCCTCCTCCTAAAATTAATCCATCCATTATCTCCCTATCCTAGTCTACACACACCATCCAGATTTTCTTACTTTTTCACATGTTGGCTTACTTTTCAGCCTTTTCATGCAACCTTTCAACATGTCTTAACTAGCTGAAACTGCATTGTAAAAACTGTGGAGGAAACAATTTAATTGTGCTATGGATCTGGGGGCTGCTAGGCCCCAAGAAGCCATAGGGTCCAAGTTGTTCTGAGGTGCATGTTAAAGCTTTTTGTCAAACTTTTGATCTAATAATGGCCTGAATAAAAATCATGAATAAGGATTTTTTTCTAAGGAGGAAATAAGATTTGTCCAAGGCTTAATGTTCAGGAATGACACTGATAAGTTTTGAAGTAGTTACCCGTAGATGGAGAAGACAAATGATTATAAGGACATAAATCATATCTATGAATAGTGCTTGCCTCCACTTAAGAGTCCCTAGTATGTACTACCCTGATGTTGTACTATGAATATGAACGAACAAATAGTCTTAGTCACATATTTCAAGTTGTTCATATATTTCAAGTTGTTTCTCTCACACATCTGTGTAACACACCTCTTAATACCTTTCCCCAAAAATACAGATATCTGTGTACCAAGAAATAAAAGTAAAAGAAACAGAACACTGTAACATATTTCAGTTTGCTGTTGTCAGATGTATATACACAGCATGTCTCCTTGCCCTTTCACTGAAGAGATAATCACCTGTTTATGCTTATGATGTTCAGTTGTACAGTGGTAGCGTTGTTGTCTCACAGCAAGATATTCTCCTGTTCGATTCATGGCTGGGAGTGCCTTCTGCGTGGAGTCTGCATGTCCTCCCCGCGGACGAGTGACCTCCGAAAGACATGCGTGAATAGGCGTGCCTTCGCTGAAGGTTGGGTGTCGGGCTGGCAACTCGGCACCATAAAAAATCGACTGCCAATCATTAGCGTACCGGAGTTCCACTGTGACGACCCCTAACTGGGAAAAGCCGAAAAGACAAACAACAACATGTTCAGTTGTCTGTCTTAGTCTTCGGTTCACCCTGCATTGAAGATGCATTGGGCCACAAGTTGACTTCACTGTGTCCTATCAGCTGCTTCTTCTTTAGCTTCCTTCCAAGTCATATTCAGGTGACAGAAGTCTGTTGTTACTACTCCTTTCCAGTTTTGTCGAGATCTGCCTGGTCTTCTCTTGTCTCCAGCTAATTCCCAGTTGAGAGATTGTATAGGCATCCTGCTAGTGTCCATGCGGTTAACATGACCAAGCCAACGTAGTCTTCTTTCCATAATGATATTTTCAAGTTTCCGTTGTTGTGTTCTTTCTCTAACACTCACATGTTTTACTTTTTCCTTCCACAATATTCCTGAAATGCGTACTAGCCATTTATGATGAGCAGCCCCCTTTTTTTCTCATGGTTGATGATGTGATTGGCCATAGCTCAGCACCATATAAGAGTGTAGACAGCACCAGTGCTTGGTATAGCTTCACCTTTGTGGACAGTGCAATGTTTTTTGATCTCCAGATTTTGGATATTCTAGTGAATGCTGCACTTGCTTTTCCTAGTCTAACTAGAACTTCCTTCTCACAGTTACCTGTATGAGAGATGAAACTGTCCAGGTAGCAGAAGTTCTCTGTCATGTCTAGTATTGATCCTGCAGCCATTATGTCTTTGTTGTCATTCCATGCTTCACTGACAAACACTTTGCATTTGTCAGGATTCATTTTGAGTCCTACATTCTTACCTTGTTTCTACACTGATGTGGTCATTGTCTGCATTCTACTCCATGTTGTTTCAATAAGAGCTACGTCATCAGTAAAGTCCAAGTTACATAGCTTGTTGTTATCGATTCATTCCAGTCACACTGAGTTTCCATGTAATGCTTTCCGCATGACCCAATCAATAACTATTGCGAATAATAAGGGAGACAGTATACATCCCTGTCGTACACCAGTGAGCACTGCAAATCAGTCACTGTACTCATTATTCACCCATATTGTGCACTTGCTGTCTTGATATACTGACTCTTAGAGTGTAATGAATTTTGGAGGAATCCCGTATTCTGCCAAGATGCGTCATAGTGATGGTCTATGTGTATAGTCAAAGGCTTTTTTTGAAGTCCACAGTGTCAACAATGACTGGTTTCTTCCATGCTGTTGCTTTTTCTATAATTTTTCTGAGTGCAGATATCTGGTCAGTGCAGGATTGACCTGATCTAAATCCAGCTTGTTCCTGTCTGAGTCTGTCATCAACTGCTCCTTTCAGTCTATTCAGTAATACACTGACGAAAACTTTGCCTGGGATTGACAACAATGTGATTCTATGCCAATTTGTGCAGTCTCTAAGATCTCCCTTTTTTGGTAAACGGATGATGATGCCATTTTTCCACTCATTGGGTACCGTTTCTTGAGTCCATATGTTGTTCAAGAGACATGTGAAATACTCCACTGAAGACATAGTATACTTTAGCAACTCTGATTGTATCTGGTCTGTTCCAGGAGCTTTTCTATTCTTTAGTTTGGCTATGGCTTCCTTTACTTCAGTCTCAGTAAAGTCTGCCAAGTTCACATCCAGAATCATTGTTGACACCTGGCCATCATTGCAGAAAGTCATGACATCATCTGGTGTGGGTCAGTCTAACACAGATGATACAAAATGTTTTTGCCATCTCTTTAATTGCTTCTCTTGTGTTTTTGCAGTTTTTCCATTTGGTAATTCAATAGGTGGCCTTTATTTATTCTCGTCCGTAAGTTCTTTGGCAACACAATATAATGCCCTGGAATTTCCAATCGATGCTGCTGTTTCTGCCCCTGTTGCCAGTTTTTCAACCCATAACTTTGTCATTTTTGCACATCTTTTTGACCAGTTTATCTTTCTGTTTATATTCTTCAGTCAAAGTGTCGAATGACTTGCCAGTTTGGTATGCCTGCTCTTGTCTTCATTTGCAGTTATGTCATGAATCAATGGCTTTCCGAGTTTTAACTGTTATCTATGCTTCTTTTCTTTTGCCTCTCTTATACCCAGTTGTTGCTTCTGCACTCTCTTTGATGATTGCCTTGAACTGTTCCCATTGCTGTTCAGTGTCATCATCTACACTCTATAGGGCAGATAATCAGTTTTGGACCTTAATGTTGTATCTGGTTTGCATGTCAGGTGACATCAACATGTTGTTGTTAAATCTAGGAAATACTGGCTTTTTCTTTTGGTTCTTGAGTTTCATTTTCATTGACACAACCAAAGGTAGTGATCAGATGCGACATCAGCTTCTCATTGTACTCTGACATCTTGAAGCATACTCTCACCCATCAATGAGATATGCAAATGTGATCAATCTGATTCACTGTGTATCCGTTGGGTGAACACCATGTTGCCTTATGAATGTCTTTATGTTCGAATATGGTGCCCCCAACTTTAAGGTGATTGTCAATACAGAACTACAGGAATCTATAACCATTATCCATTCTGTTTCCTAAAGCAGCAGAGCCAGTGACGTGTTCAGATCCCTCTTGCTTCTGATTTGAGCATTGAAAGCACCCATAATTCTAAGAACATAACTGGGAATTGAGGTCATCACATCTTGTAGCATTTCAGAAAATTCTTCCTTTTCAGTATCTGTGGTGGCTTCTGTTGATGCAGAAACTTGTAGTAACGTTAGTTTGGTGAAATGGCTGTGTAAGCATACTGAAATAATTCTGTCACTGATTGATTCCCAGCTGACTGAAGTTTTTGATGCCTCCTTGCTAAGCAGTATGCCATCTTCATTCTCATGCCTATCACCACCTGAAAACAGAATGGTAACATCTTCTGAAATAATTTTGCCTGATCCAGTCCATCACATTTCGCTGATTCCAACAACCAGTAGATTGTTACGCTTCATCTTGTGTATGATTTCTGCCAACCTTCCAGTGCTATTGGCTGTATGAACATTCCAAGTGCCGATACGTGTAATGGATTTAGCAGTCAAGATTTCCCTTGTCGAGGACCTAACTTTTTTTGACTTTCATCAGATCCCTTCATCAAGTTGCAAGTTCTCTGGTTCAAAGACATTGCAAATGGGCTTTCTCCTGCCATGCTGAGTTGAACTGAGTTTTGTTTTGTCTTCTTGTTGTTTCTGTTGCAGTATACATTTTTACCTGAGAGAGATGCAAGCCCTCTGCAGAACCTGTTCTCTATGAGATATTCAGTTGTGAGGAAAGTAAAAAAAAGAACAAAGGAATATATCCCCCCTCCAAAAAAAAAAGATTGTTACCTCATTCTACTGCCAATAACTCCACTGAAAAGATATCTCCATTATCCCTGCCAATAAACCTTCTGGATCAAAACTGCAACAAATCATTTAATGTAAACATAAAATAAAAGGTATTCTTTATTTCATGGGCTTCTGGACATTATTTTCTTCTTCATAATTATTGAAAGTATTGCAGCAGTCAAGAACACGGACTTCTCGTTAAATAATATTTATTAAGACCATAAAAACAATAGAAAACAATAATAAAGCTTGAGCTTTTTTGTCCTTTAAACAATAGGATTTCTTCAGAATCACCAACCCAATAAAAAACAGGCTCTTAAATACTGAACCACTTAAACAGTTAAAAAACATACAGTAATTTAAATGTACCTTGGACATAAAATGGCACTCACAATAAAAGCCAATAATATGACTTAAAGAACTTAAATAAATTTATACACATTTAAATAAAATTGGACCTTAAATTTAAAATGGGCTGTAAGGAAATATTCTTGCTAATACCAGGGGGCTGTGAGGCGTGTAATCTCAATTTTCATTTTAGTTCTTTCTCTTCAAGCTTAGACTTGAAGTCACCCCCCCCCCCCCACTCCCTGATTAATCTTGAACTGCTCTAAAATCACAAAATTAAGGGCAATACATTTTGAACTAGTGGTAATATTTTTAAATAAAGCATTGTTACTACTATGCTTACTTATCCGATACATATGCTTGTAAATTCTTTTTCTCAGGGATCTTTCATTTTTGCCCACATAGAAAGCTGGGCACCCTGAGCATTTAGCCAAATAAACTACCCCTTTAGATTGGCAATTTAAAAGAAATATTTTCCAAAATTAAATGGTCAACCTCCAGAATATATTGACATTGACCACATGAACCACGCTTAGTTATACCTCTCTTTTGCAAAATCTTATAAAGTAACTCTCTCTCTAAATTTTGTTTTATGATGGAACCTGTTTTAAAAACAAATGAGAGATTGTGGCCTGTAAACTGGTGAATTTCTGGGTTGCCCCTTAAAATGTTCCACGTTTTCTTGGTAATATTTGTAATTTCTCTTACCTATGGGCCCTACTTCAAAACTGAAGCCCTCTCAAAATTTCCATTTTCTTGTTCACTAATGTAGTGTTTCTAACCTACTCCTCATAGGGGTTTAAACGTTTTGCCCTATTGAGACAGTACATACATCCTAATGTCTTTGACTAGGGGTGCTGGATAACCTCAAGCTAAAAA
The DNA here is from genome assembly GCF_019279795.1 of Protopterus annectens. NCBI lineage: Eukaryota > Metazoa > Chordata > Ceratodontiformes > Protopteridae > Protopterus > Protopterus annectens. The sequence continues at coordinate 1,225,948,333 of NC_056725.1, forward strand.
TATTTTAGCTACAACCCTGAATTATTTTATTACATCTTCATATTGTGAGGTCATCCTAGTGGCAATAATACACTGGCCTTTTACAATACTAATTTTTTGATTAAGTGGGTGACAACTGGAAAATTCTACATAGGAATTACTGAAGGGTGGCTTCCTGTAAATGCTTGATTTAAAGCCCTTTCTAGTATTATAAACCATTGTGTTCAAATAATGAATTACTTTGTTCCTTACTAAAACTGTGTGTAAATTTTAAGAACGAAAAAGTATTATTAATATATCTCATAAAACTATCAATATCTTGCTCTGACCCCTCTCATAGGATAAAACTATCATCCAGGTATCTAAAGTAGAATTTAATGTGATTATAAAAATTACTGCCAAAAACAAAATTCCCATTCTAAAAGCAGAAGATGAGCATAAATGGTGGCACAAGAGGCCCCCATAGCAAGATCTTTAATCTGTTTAAAAAACTCCTCTTCGAAAAAAATAAAATTGTTGTCTAAAACCAGAGCTGTCAGGTCGTAAATCAAATTAATCTTGTCATTATTGAAAGAAGTGTACTTCACCAAACTATTATGAAAAAAAATCCAGCCATTCATCCTTGGGTATAGAAGAGAACAAATCAATCACATCTGTGGTCAAAAATGTAATATCTTCAGACCAAAGCTCAACTTTTAATCTCCCTAAAAATTCCCAAGAATCTATAATAATGTGATCGACTTTATTATAGATTAGTCATTGATAGGTGGCTAAAACCAATCTAGTATGTTAGGTCTTAGCTCCATGTCCTGCCACTATAGGTCTGAAAGGTGGTTTATCCACATTCTTGTGAATTTTGGGAATACCAAACATAGTGGCTACTACTGGATTCTTTACCTTCAAAACATTGTAAATATCCAGGGAGATTCTCTAATCTAACAGATACTCTTCAAAATAGGAGTCAATTCTTCCATAACTAATATTAATGTCTTTAATAGAAACAGGTGAGTATGTCCCACAATCACATAATAAATCATACATTGCTTCTGAATACTTCAAAGAACAAATATAACAATCCACCCACCTTTATCGGGTTTCATAACTCAGATGGTTTTGTCATTTCTAAGCAGCTTATCAAATAACTCTGTCTCTCTTCTTTACTTAAATTATTATAGTATAAACTTTTATTTTATACTTGACTTGAAGATGATAAATATCATCAATAATAGGTTTCTCCAAAACTGCTAAGGTCTGGTGCAAAGGGGGATTAAAAGTACTTTTCTTTCTAAGTAATTGGCTGTTGCCAAAGACTTCTGTAGTGCCATCAGAAGGTCCTATCTTTAAAATGAAGAGCTAGATTTAGTTTCCTAAATTAAATTTCAGTTTCAATTAAAATGTCAAGTAAATCAAATTTTTTGGACAGTACAAATCTTAACCCTTTTTTTAAAAAAGAGAAAAATGTTCTTTAGTTATACTATTATTTTTATAATTGTAAATGTGAAACCCATTAAAAGTGTGCACAATATTGTTAGTTGTAACTAACAGGGATAGTGGGGTTTCCAATCTTTCCTTGGGTGTGAGTAAGTTGTTTGATGCCAACCCTGGTCTGAATCTAATTGCCTTGGGTTCTGCCACCTGAACCTCCATAGTAACTGATGTTGAAAAAAAATTAGATCTTTTGTCACCATAATTGTAACTAGTCTTAAAATTTCTATAAGAATCTTTTAAACAATTTTTTTCTTGTTGCTGACCACTATTGGGTTTCTTAATGGGGTAGGCTTCCTTATCCCCGTATTGTTTTAAATCCTTCTTAAGTTTCCTTTCATTTATTTTAGAACACTTCTTTTCTACTATATTAACTCATTACAGCCGAGTGACGTCTCCAGGCGTTTCTGCAGTTACCTCCTACTGCGCCTCTATACATCAGATTTTGCCTGTTCATATTTGCATTAGTAATTCCAAAACCATGTTACATACAAGGTATCAGAATATTTTATCTTGAAGCATACATGATGGCAAACACAATTGCATTGACATATGACATCTGTTGATTAGTATTTGTTAGAACTTTAAGGTGATAACTTCATTTTTTAAAGGCTGAAGCTACACCCACTGGGAGTTAAAGGTACACCCTCAAAAGAGCTCTAGTGGAAGGAATGAGTTAAATTGCTTTTTGTAAAACCCTTCCCATTGTTTAAAAAACAAGTAATTTTTAATGTCACCATTCAGTTTTTCAATTTCCATCAACAAACTGCTAAGGTTAGTGTCATTATATTTTATAATCTCCTGCATACATTCAAACCCAAATCTATCAAACATTTCAGTAAACTCTGTTTATATTTCATCACTAAAATCAAGCCCCAAAGGGAACTTAAACAATCTCAAGCCCTGGGAATCAATTTTAACTTCCAAACACCTAACATTAAATATGCATTGTCCATTTGAAACTGTTTGATTGTAAAAAGTTTATTTTCAAATAAGAATATTAAGTCTTTCAGTGAGTCCCAAGAACTCTGGTCATACCCTACGTTAGAATACCTGGGATTAGGTTTGTCAGTGTAGAAATTAAAATTATTGTCAATAAACTGTTCAAAGAAACCCAAACTACTCCTAACACTTGCCTTATTAAAATGTATGCAAGTTTTTTTTGTGTAATAAGCTCCCATTCAAAGCAAGTGATGTTGTTAGAAAGCATCTTTCAGTTCATAACATTATTGTTTACTGATGCCGAATTTACAGCTACGTAGGTCTTTTTAGGAACAGTACCTTTCAGAATAGCTCCACGTGTCTCGTATTCTTCACAGATGAAAGTAGAAGAAGCCATACCATTCTTGTTGTGGTTGACTGAAAATGGTAAATCTCCACCATTAACACCAGGAATAAGGTCCTCTCCTCAACAACTTGTTTCAGTGTGTTCTCCATTTGGAGCAACCACTGGGGGACTAACTTGCTTCCATGTTATCGAGAAAGTGTTTTCCGATTGGCTGATAAGTTCAGTCAGCCTTGTAAGCTCTCCTTTAACAATTTAAATTTCTGAATGTATCCTATTAATCTAATTGGGGTGTACTGGAGAAAAAATGGAAGAAATCTCATCTAGAGAGTCCATTTTGACTGCAACTACAAAACTCCGACTAATACACAGTAAAATGTAGTGATACAAATCCACTAGTAACTATCAAAAGTATCACAGCAGTCAAGAGTAGTCCTTGATCTTGACTGCTGCGATATCTTTGATAGTTATTAGTGGATTCATTTCACTACATTTTACTGTTTATTCTTCTTCATAATTGCTTACTTCTTCAGTATGATATTAAACCTGTCATCAAGTCAGCAACAGGGGGAGGCAATTGCCAACAAGACAGAAGTTTTTGTTAAATATAGGCACTTCTCATATGCGTGTATGTGTTGATATTGTAAACAAACACTACTGACCCTGGAGAAACAGTGGAGAGTGCTACACACACTGCAAAAACTGGATAAAACACCTGGACTACTGGAAAAACAGATGAGGAGCTCCATTTTGAGACGATCTGGAATAAGAAAACAAATGAGTGACAATTCTGTTGTTAAGAGATGATGAGTATTCTTATCTTTCTTCTTTTACTTGCCTTCTTCATTTCTTAGGCAATTGATTCAAGTTTTCAGGTTAAAAATTTCAGTGTCCATAACAAAGATGCTACTTTGTTTTCATGGTAGTTCTAAATTGGAAGAATAAAGGATTCATACTAACTCAATGAACCATTTTTCTTTGAACTGAAAAACAGTGGAAAAATGAAGCCGAACTTCAGCTCAAACTAGAACCAAAGCATTCTTGCAGGGGAACAAGCCTATCTATTCTTAACACATTCCCACTTCTAAAATTATATTAACTCTGAAATAGTGCAAAAGTTTTTAAAGAAAACGTCTGTAATGAATTATCAATCTGATGATGTTAATCTTCTTCCCATTCATCACTGATGGGTTTGGTTCCGAGGCTTCGGAACTGAGTCAGCCTAATACCAAGCTTGCATACACCAAAAACCTCTTGAGCTAAGCTGCTACCCACAATGCCCTTCTCCCAGTAACCTCAGATCTCATTTGCCGCGCAGCCATATAGCAGCGTTTCACCGAGCGCTGTAGCTAAGTGTCATATTTTTATAAAATTTACTGTATTTTTAAATTTTTCTTTCTACTCGAATAACTCGTTTTCTACCCTGTTCTATATTTAGCTCTACCCGTTTGGTATTTCTCATACCATCATTGGTAATGCCTTTTCCTACCCTTGTGGTATCTTTTCATACCATTGTTGGTATTTCTCCTTTTTCTCTTCTGTACCTTGCAGTATTTTGTTTGTTTGTGTTTTGAATATGTCTGATAAAAAGTGGACTTCGGGGTTCAAACATTGCACTTCCTGCAATGGCAAACTCCCCAACAGCAACTTACATGATGATTGTGTTTATTGTCTGGGGGTTTCCCACCTGACTGTGAAACCTCCTTGCCAGATTTCTGTAAGCTTTAGTCAGCGGATGATGAATGAGAGGAAAATTAAGTTTATCTTGAAAGGTCTACTATCCTCACCTTTCTCAGAGGCCCTTTCTGTGTCGGAGGGCACAACCCCTCCTTTGAAGGACAAGAAACATCCACATTCTGATTCCTCTTCACTGGTTGGTGAATAGGGTAAGTCTCACAAACACAAGGCCCACAAGTCTTCTACGGAACATAAGATTGCTCCCTCGGCTGTGTTTATTCCAGTTCCGAGCTCAGCTCCAGTTGCTTGTGTGGACATTACCATGACTTCTACGTCAGTGCCGCCTTCGGCACTGACATCTACGGTACCTGCCGCAACTGCAGTTATGACTATGGCTCCAACATTATTGTCTTCGGCAGCCTCGGTACCGACCTCACCTCTAACTGCACCAAAGTCAGTTCCAACGATTCCCTTGGAGCCGATTATAACTTCTACACAAAGTGTTTCTTTGGCACCGAGTCCTTTCTCAGCACAGTTTGTTCCCCTGTTACCTGTTTCCAAGTTGGAATCTTCGGTGCCGAAAATTCAAACACCACGGACCAAGTACTCCCCGTCATTGGACCCGTTTTTAGGCCAGGCTAATAGCCCATTTTTGGACTGACCTGACTCCCCTTCCAGAGTGTCTGTAAAGTCTACCAGGGGTCTGTCTGAATTCGATGTGGTGCGCCTGTTGGACCAGCTGTTGACAGCCAGAGGGATAGCAAACTTTCCAAAAACCCATCCCACTTCGGGGTTTGGGTCTATTGCTCCCATGACTCCCACTTATTCTCCTCCCTCGGATCCATCGGTTCCGAGGCCTATAGTTCCGACTTCCTTGGTGGGAACCCTTTCCTTGGCGCCAGCAGTGACTCTCTCTGAAGCTTCGAGGCCCCCCCTTTGGGTTTCGGTTCCTACAGAGCCATCCCTTCCTCAATCTCATGGGTGGGGGGTGGAACCATCGGTTCCCAGTATGGTTCCAAGCTTTTTATTGGTTCCGTCCTCTGATCTGGGGGCGGCAACTGCCCCGACCTTGCTTGAGGCTCTGTCCCTGGGAGCGGGCCGCGACCCTGGTTCTGAGATTGTCTTACTTGGTTCCGAGCTCTCATTCCTCTTTAAGTGGGCCAGCTTTCCGGATGATGGAGAGGGTGCTTGCTTATGGAAGTGCTCCTCCTGCATCGGATCTTCCCACTGCTCCCTCTAAGCTACAGCTACCATGGGCCACCTCCCCAGGACACCAAGAGCACAAGCCTCAGGAAACTCCTGTCCAGGGTAATCTGCTTTCCGAGTCTTCTTCAGACGTCCCCACTGAAGAACCCCCTCAGAAGAAAGCGTGTAAGAGGAAACACCTTGACTCCCCGGAGGAGTCCCTCACTGAGGATATGGATTACATTGATGGGGATGGGTCCCCACGGTCACCTCCTGACGATGTCTCCTTCGTAGACATCCTGGAAATATTGAAGCAGAGAGGTGACTGGAAGCCCTCCAATCCTTCCTCGGAGGAGTCCGTCTTCCTGCAGGCTTTCCACTTTCGGCCTTCTGCTTCTTGGGTAACCCCATCTGCCGAGTTAGTACAGCTTGTCGGGCAGTGTGCGTGGAAGAACCCTGATTCTATTGAGGCCATTCCCCGAAGACCAGACAAGATTCTTTCCCCACCAGAGGAGCAGCCCCACTGGTCTAGAGGCTTGCCAGTAGATGCTATCTATGGTGGTGATGGCGGCCACAAAAAAGGACCTTGCGGAGGAAAGTCCTACTGTCCACCTGCCCAACAGAGAGTCCCGGGTGGTGGACAGACTAGGGAAGCGAGTTTTTCTTTCACCAACCTTTGCGGTCAGGTCTCTGAATTACTTGGCATATTTTACGAGGCTCCAAAGGGATCTGATCTCTGAATTTACTGGAGCCTTCGCGGGTCAAGATTTTGACAGGGCATGCGACAAGATTGCTTCTCAACTTTGCTTCTCAACTTGCCACCCTTGAGTCTATCTCCAACTCGTCGATGAGGTTGCTGTCCCATGCAACCGAAGGTAAGGCTAGAGCTGTGGGTGCAGGTGTAGTTATGAGATGCCACACCTGGATGCACATTTGTGACCTCGCTGACTCTTTCAAGTCCTCCTTTTTAAACGCCCCTATCCAACCGTCTGCTTTGTTTGGTTCTAAAGTGAAAGACACACTGGCCAGTGCGAACAAGATGGAAAGACCTTGTCTGCCATTGCCTATGTTTTTCCAAACCTCAGCGTTCTTTTTCCAGGAACCAGAGGAATGGGAAGATATAGCACAAAAAATCTCAAGGCCCTTGCCTCAACGCACGTGGTGAGGATTCCCCCAGAGGCAGAGGGGGTTCCAATGGTGGAAGACACCCCTTTAGGGGCAGAGGGGGTCCCCAAAATCAAGACTCCAGGGATTCTTTCTCCGGACGATCTTATCAGCACTCCTGAAGCGTTACCCGATTGCTTTCCTCTGGAAGCAGTTGGGGCTCATTTTTCTCTGCACCAAACTGCCTGGCACTCTATTACAAATGATCGGTGGGTGCAGAGAATAATTTCCAGAGGCTATTACATCCCTCTAATATCTTGCCCAAAACCTTCAAAGTCCCTTCCCGATGTTCCACCCAGTCAAAGGGAAGAGGAGGCTTCAGAAATAAGGAAGCTATGTCCAAAAAGAGTCGTCCAACCAGTCCCCCCAGACCATTGTGGATCTGGTTTCTACTCAAGATTCCTTTTGGTGCCAAAAAAGACCGGGGACTGGAGACCCATTTTGGATTTCAGCCAACTAAACAAGTTAGTGGTTCAAACCAAATTCCGCATGGTCACTATACAATCTGTTCTCCCCTTTCTTCAGGAGGATGTTTGGATGTGCTCGATAGACCTCCGGAATGCATATTATCACATCAAAATGGACAAGCGCTCCAGGAGTCTCCTTCGCTTCCAGCCTGGAGCCAATCATTACCAATTCAGAGCCCTGCCATTCGGTCTCTCGAAGGCCCCCAGAGTGTTCACGAAATGCCTAGCAGTGGTAACAGCTCATCTGAGACTTCAGGGATTCCAGGTGTTTACATATTTAGATGAATGGCTCCTCTCTGCCCCCATCACGTGCCTACTGATCATGGCTGTCCGCTACACACTGTCACTGGCGGAGTTTCTAGGCATCACAGTCCATTGGGAAAAAATCCAGTCTTCATCCTACTCAACAATTGGAATTTATAGGAGCAGTATTCAATACTCAAACAAGCCAAGTTTCTCTTCCCCCTCACAGGCTTCAGAGGTTAAGATTACAAGTACAAGTGATACTCTGTCAAAGAAAGTTGTCAGCAAGAGAAGTTCTACAAGCTCTGGGGTCTATAGCGGCAGCCATCCCGATTGTTCCTCTGGCAAGATTACATATGAGACTATTACAATGGCTCCTTTTGTCCAAGTGGGTGGCAAATTTTCATCCTCTAAACTCACAGATCCTAATCACCAATTCCTGCAAGCAAGGTCTTCTTTGGTGGATGAGGACGGATGAAATTCTTTGGTGTCGCCCCTTCCAGACTCCTCAGTCCAACACCACGGTGAACACAGATGCTTCCCTGATAGGGTGGAGGGGGCCATTTTCACGGAAAGACAGTCCAAGGCACATGGTCCAGCTTGGAGGCCAGCTTGCATATCAATATTCTGGAGTTGAGAGCGGTGCTGTTGGTGTTGCAGGCACTTCATCCGCTCCTTCCATCGGGAACAATTGCAATCCAGTCAGACAATATGTCAGTAGTCTGGTACATAAACAAGGAAGGACCAAATCCTACTCCCCTGTGTCGAGAGGACATGAGAATTTGGCACTGGGCGATCGCTTCCAACCGCTTTCTTATAGCAATGCATATCCTGGGGAGCTCCATTGTGATTGCAGACAGGCTGAGCAGATGCATCCTCCTTCCACATGAATGGTCTCTCAATCCGAACGTGACAGCAGAAATTTTCAGCCATTGGGGCCAGCCTTGCTGCGATCTTTTTACTTCCCCTTCAAACAACAAATGCAGCAGCTTCTTTGCTCTTTTTCCCCCAGAGCGGGAGTCACCGAGAGATGCTTTGACTCACGATTGGCCCACAGGTCTCCTCTATGCTTATCCTCCAATTCCTTTGATACCCTTATTCTTAATGAAAGCTATTCGGTTAAGATGCAAAGTGATCCTCATTGCCCCATTTTGGCCTCAACAAGTGTGGTTCCCCTTCCTCCGGCCTCACCTGTTACAACCTCCATGGATCCTGGACACTCATCAGGACCTAATCTCTCACACCCAAGAGTTGACTCCCCCAAATCTATCCACTCTCAAGCTGACAGCTTGGTTTCTCCACTTCCGTTAGTCACCAGCCAGGAAACCCTCTCCTCACCTGTTCGCAACATTATTCTGGCCTCCCATAAACCATCCACCAGAAAACTCTACAGAAATAAGTGGAAAAGGTTCGCTCTCTTGTCTAAAGAATGGATGCTAGACCCCTTTTCAATTCCTGCATCTGTTATACTTCACTATCTTTTTGAGCTGATTGACAAGGGAGCTTCAGCTTCTACTATTCAGTTCCACTTGGCAGCTGTCTCCAATTTTCATAACGGTTTAGAAGGCGTTCCTCTTATCTCCACCTGCATTGGCAAGACCTTTCTCAAAAGAGTTTTCCATAGCAGACCCCCAATCAGGTGGCCTGTAGAGACATGGAATCTCTCTCTGGTATTGCAATCTCTCTCTTTACCCCCTTTTGAGCCTGCTGCAAAATGTGACCTTTATCATGGAAATCTCTGTTTTTGGTAGCGGTCACATCAGCTAGACGGATATCGGAATTACAAGCCTTATGCATCAAGAGTCTGTATCTGATATTTGATAAAGACAGAGTATCTCTTCATACTAATCCATCTTTTCTTCTCAAAGTAGTGCCTGATTTCTCAGGGAAAGACAGTCCAAGGCACATGGTCCATCTTGGAAGCCAGCTTGCATATCAATATTCTGGAGTTGAGAGCGGTGCTGTTGGTGTTGCAGGCACTTCATCCGCTCCTTCCATCGGGAACAATTGCAATCCAGTCAGACAATATGTCAGTACCGATACTCCAACGTACAAGAAACCAAACGACCAACAAACCAAAACAAATAACGAAAGGCAAGCTCCACAGAGAGGGATAGTACGGCAATTCAAGCAGGTACAAACAGCTCACAATAAGGCTCGAACAAGGCTCAAAATAAGCTCGAAATCAGCAGTACAAAAAGGTTTATTTAATGCCAAAAGTAATACACACGTTTTCATCAGTAATATGACTTCATCAGATGAACACAAAATGATTACACAGGCTTAAATACCCCTAATCTCCCCCTTACCACTAATAAATTGATTAATTATGTGATCAAGTTTTAAAGACACAAAACTCACTAGTTTAAAAATTCAACATATATACATATAATAACATCAAATAATGGGTTAAAACCTCATTATAAAAACTCATTCATGTTGAATGTATTAAATTATTTTAAGAATATTTTAAAAATATGTATAATAGGGTACCAAAATAATACATAACTACTATTTCTGCTGTAAATTTGTTTAAAACATTCCTGATATATTTAGTATTGAATGTCAAATCTTATCAGATTTTAATCTTAAATATATAGATATTGTGTCATTAAGCCCAGGGAATCGATTGGATTCCAAAAGTATTTGCCAGTGTGTTTCCCTATGGGATAATAAAACCTCCCATGGTCCACCCCTGGCATCCTGAGTTACAGAATCCAAAACGAAGAAAGAAAAGGTCCCTCCAGGGCATGTGTTGAGGTGCTTGAACAGTGCATTATTACTGTCACCTTTTTGTATGTCATAAAGGTGTTCATACACTCTTCTACGGAGTTGTCTTTTGGTTTTTCCAACGTAAAATGCCTGACACGACTGGCACACGGCCAAATAGACAACCCCATAGGAAAGACAATTGTAAAATCTCCTCGAGTTAATCTTCCTATTTCTACTTTCCAAATATATGTATTCTTGATTGGAAATATATTTGCACTGGGAGCACCGTCCACACTTAAAAGTCCCCTTACGTAGATGTTCCTGGTTGTGTTGTATGGTACCCTTTTCTAAAATTCTCTTCATATTGAAACCTTTTCAGTATACAGTTTTAAGAGTTGTATTTTTGAACCCGTTAAGGTCTGTTATGTCCTGAAAGGATCTAAATTCCCTATCAATAATCCTAGTAATCTGCCCAACATTAGCACTATATTCTGTGATAAACAATAGCTGATGCCCGTCACCATCCAACTTGTCCTTACCCTGCTCAATATGTGAACTCTCTTGCCCCAAAATGGGTTTAAACCTTGTAGTTCTACATTTCGTAACTTCATCCTTAACTGTATTTATCATAGCCTCCGGGTACCCCCTATCCTTGAACATTTTAGTCAACTTGTCACACTCAACGTTGAATAAATGGTCCTGTGATGTCATACGTGAGGCCCTAACAAACTCCCTTGACAATGCCTCTTTTTTGGAACCCTGGGTGTGAACTTGAAAAATGCAGGTAACTATTTGAAAAGGTAGGCTTTCTATACACAGTCGAAGTAAACCCCGATTCGGATTTGCTTAAAGTCACATCTAAATAATTAACAGATTGTATGGATATCTCATAGGTGAAATTTAAAAAGGTAGTAGTTCCCCTAATATATGTGATAAACTCCTGGATAGTCTCAACGGGACCAACCCAAAAAATGCAGATGTCGTCCAGGAACCTAGAATAGTGATTCCAATACTTTTCAAAACCACTATTACGAACGAATTTCTTTTCCCAGACGGCCATGATAATGTCTGCATAGGTTGGAGCACAATTTGCCCCCATGGACACCCCAGAAATTTGTTTAAAGTATTCACCCCCATAGAATATGTAGTTATTTTGTAGTACCAACTCCAACAAAGCCAAAATCATGGTTACGTCGTTGTGAGTGATCCCTACACACTCCCATAAGGCCTCCTCTATCCATTCAAGTCCCACGTTAGTTGGAATGACTGAAAACAATTCAACCACGTCAATTGTTAGAAAAGTAAGGTTAGGCTCGTACAAATCTTTGGTGACTCTCCGCAAAAATTCCCAAGAGTATTCGGAACCAACAAGGGGGACATACCTTTCCTGTTTATCCGATCTTTGCCCAAGGCAGAGACAATCGGGTGCAGGGGAATGTGAGGAGCAGGAATCAGGTTTGGCAATAGGTAAGGGTATCACTGTTACAAACATAGGTGCATATGAACTACACAGTAAGAATGGTTATCACATTTATAATTATAGTGAGGTGCCTGTAACTGAAGCCTGTTTTGACTTATTTACAAAAGGTTTTAAGTTTGTTCCTACTAGAGGTAGCCAGTTAGTTAACTGTATTCTTGACCTCAAAATGTTTATTCGAAAATTAAATTTTCAACAGTTGTTTGGCTATGGTCCTGTTGCTCCCAGCTTGTTCTTAAAGAAGTCAAGTTCATTTAATCCACCATTACACCCCCAGCTTAGTAATCTGGAGAACAGAATGGAAAGGGAGATACGTAAAGAATTAAGTCAGGAATGTTTTGATTTTAATTTGAGTAAAGACGAGAATACAGTACTGTATGATTTAGCACACAACCATTCTATCCGAGTGATGCAACCGGATAAGGGAGGGGGTACTGTTATAATGAGTCAGCTCCTATATGAAAGTAAAATGGGGGAAATCTTATATGATACCAGTAAGTACACTGTGACATCTATTCAGGAGATACATCTCTCATATAAAAAGATTGACTTGGTTATAAAAGACATGTTAGACCAGGAGGTCATTGAATTTGATACCTACTCCTTTCTAGAAAACAATCACCCAAAAGTACCCACTATCTTTGGTGTGCCGAAAATCCACAAGTGTGTGGAGGATCCGCCATTACGGCCTATTGTGGCTGCACAAGGTTCAAAGACACATTCAATTGCAAAATTTTTGGACTGGAAGCTCAAGCAGGTTTGGGGTAAAGAGTCTTATCTCATTAAAGACTCTTGGGAATTTTTGCGGAGAGTCACCAAAGATTTGTACGAGCCTAACCTTACGTTTCTAACAATTGACGTGGTTGACTTGTTTTCAGTCATTCCAACTAACGTGGGACTTGAATGGATAGAGGAGGCCTTATGGGAGTGTGTAGGGATCACTCACAATGACGTAACCATGATTTTGGCTTTGTTGGAGTTGGTACTACAAAATAACTACATATTCTATGGGGGTGAATACTTTAAACAAATTTATGGGGTGTCCATGGGGGCAAATTGTGCTCCAACCTATGCAGACATTATCATGGCCGTCTGGGAAAAGAAATTCGTTCGTAATAGTGGTTTTGAAAAGTATTGGAATCACTATTCTAGGTTCCTGGACGACATCTGCATTTTTTGGGTTGGTCCCGTTGAGACTATCCAGGAGTTTATCACATATATTAGGGGAACTACTACCTTTTTAAATTTCACCTATGAGATATCCATACAATCTGTTAATTATTTAGATGTGACTTTAAGCAAATCCGAATCGGGGTTTACTTCGACTGTGTATAGAAAGCCTACCTTTTCAAATAGTTACCTGCATTTTTCAAGTTCACACCCAGGGTTCCAAAAAAGAGGCATTGTCAAGGGACAGTTTGTTAGGGCCTCACGTATGACATCACAGGACCATTTATTCAACGTTGAGTGTGACAAGTTGACTAAAATGTTCAAGGATAGGGGGTACCCGGAGGCTATGATAAATACAGTTAAGGATGAAGTTACGAAATGTAGAACTACGAGGTTTAAACCCATTTTGGGGCAAGAGAGTTCACATATTGAGCAGGGTAAGGACAAGTTGGATAGTGACGGGCATCAGCTATTGTTTATCACAGAATATAGTGCTAATGTTGGGCAGATTACTAGGATTATTGATAGGGAATTTAGATCCTTTCAGGGCATAACAGACCTTAACGGGTTCAAAAATACAACTCTTAAAACTGTATACCGAAAAGGTTTCAATATGAAGAGAATTTTAGAAAAGGGTACCATACAACACAACCAGGAACATCTACGTAAGGGGACTTTTAAGTGTGGACGGTGCTCCCAGTGCAAATATATTTCCAATCAAGAATACATATATTTGGAAAGTAGAAATAGGAAGATTAACTCGAGGAGATTTTACAATTGTCTTTCCTATGGGGTTGTCTATTTGGCCGTGTGCCAGTCGTGTCAGGCATTTTACGTTGGAAAAACCAAAAGACAACTCCGTAGAAGAGTGTATGAACACCTTTATGACATACAAAAAGGTGACAGTAATAATGCACTGTTCAAGCACCTCAACACATGCCCTGGAGGGACCTTTTCTTTCTTCGTTTTGGATTCTGTAACTCAGGATGCCAGGGGTGGACCATGGGAAGTTTTATTATCCCATAGGGAAACACACTGGCAAATACTTTTGGAATCCAATCGATTCCCTGGGCTTAATGACACAATATCTATTGTCCCATATTTAAGATTAAAATCTGATAAGATTTGACATTCAGTACTAAATATATCAGGAATGTTTTAAACAAATTTACAGCAGAAATAGTAGTTATGTATTATTTTGGTACCCTATTATACATATTTTTAAAATATTCTTAAAATAATTTAATACATTCAACATGAATGAGTTTTTATAATGAGGTTTTAACCCATTATTTGATGTTATTATATGTATATATGTTGAATTTTTAAACTAGTGAGTTTTGTGTCTTTAAAACTTGATCACATAATTAATCAATTTATTAGTGGTAAGGGGGAGATTAGGGGTATTTAAGCCTGTGTAATTATTTTGTGTTCGTCTGATGAAGTCATATTACTGATGAAAACGTGTGTATTACTTTTGGCGTTAAATAAACCTTTTTGTACTGCTGATTTCGAGCTTATTTTGAGCCTTGTTCGAGCCTTATTGTGAGCTTTTTGTACCTGCTTGAATTGCCGTATTATCACTCTCTGTGGAGCTTGCCTTTCGTTATTTGTTTTGGTTTGTTGGACAATATGTCAGTAGTCTGGTACATAAACAAGGAAGGACCAAATCTTACTCCCCTGTCTTGGGATAGCTTGGGAGTCCATTGAACTCCCAGTGTTCTTCCCAAATTATTCAAATAAAGGAGAATACTGTCTACATTTATTGGACGTACATAGACAATTATGTTTTTACTTGGACAGGACTAAATCTTTCCGCAAGTCGGATCAACTTTTCATCTCCTTTTCTGGACCAAAAATGGGATGTGCTATATCAAAAGTCAGTTTATCAAAATGGCTCAGAGACTGTATTACTTTTTCATATTCACAGGTAAATGAACCTAAACCTGTTAATATCAAAGATCATTCAACGAGAGCCATTGCAACTTCTGTTGTTTTTCACTCCAGAGCTTCTATGGCGACATATGCACAGCAGCCATTTGGGCTAAACCCCATACTTTCATCAAGCATTACAAATTGGACTTGGTCTCCAGGGGAAGAGTGGCCTTCAGCTCAATGGTTCTCAGGAATGTTCTTCCATAAGGGCCACCCAGATTTTTCAAGTAGTTTGGGATTCTGTCCCATCAGTGATGAATGGGAAGAAGATTAACAACATCAGATAAAGAAGTTATGTCTTACCATAATGTTCCATCTGTGTTGTTGATCTTCTTCCATTCATCACATCCCACCCTCCGTCCCCCACCAAAGGCTCCTGGTGGATCTTATGGGTCCTTGTGGTGTTTCTGGGTTTCTGCACAAAAATGGCCTCTGCTTTTCTTCTATGTGTTGCATGCAAATTCGATTTGAGGTAACTGGGAGAAGGGCATTGTGGGTAGCAGCTTAGCTCGAGAGTTTTTTGGTGTATGCGAGCTTGATATTAGGCCGACTCTGTTCCTTGGGCTCGGAACCGAACCCATCAGTGATGAATGGAAGAAGATCAACAACACAGATGGAACGTTATGGTAAGACATAACTTCTTATCTGAAGTAGTTTACTTCATTTGTGCAGCAACCTATGGGAATCGGATCTGACCGCAGATCCGAGCCGGCAGTTTTCAACAGCTTTAGATCCAAGCTCCAAGCTCCTCCCCTACCCATAATCCCCTGCCAACCCTGACTGACCTCAGATCTAGTTTGCTGCGGTTTACTTCAGCAGCTTGATCCAGAGTTCCAGGCGTTTTCTTTCTCTTGTGAGAAAAATTTTTCTTTTCTACCATTTTTTCTTTAACCTTTGGTGTGAGTGTGTGTTTAGGTCCCTTTTTTCCTAACTAAAAGCTCTCTTAGTTAAATTATTTTGTTTCTATTTAACCTCCCCTTCCTTCATGGTTCCGTCAGGGTTGTGTGTGTGTTTGGGGCCTAGTGTGTGTGGCTTACCCTCTATAGTATGTCTGAGGCCCCAAAGGTGATGTTTTCTAAGTGCACCGAGTGTGGCCATAAGCTGTCCCCAGCAGATGGCCACACTCGGTATGTGTTGTGCCTTGGGGTTGAGCACCTGTCCTCTGGTTGTACCATTTGTGCAGCGTTCAACCCCAGGGCACTCAAGGACCGGAGGTCTAAGCTGATTCTGGCGGGTCTTCTGCCCCCGGACTCGGCTTCTACCTCCGGTCCTCCCGTGGCTCCCGCTGCGGCGGCTGCCACTCCTGCTTCCCTCCCACCGGCCGGGACTCAACCTCCCGCCTTAGGCCTGGAGGAGAGGGAGGCCAGGAAAGAAAGGAGGAGGGAGAAGCACCATAAGCGGCGGGCCGAGGCCTCTGCTTCGGCCCCTCTGGCTAAGCGGTCTTCTCCCTCCAGGTCTTCTGGGTCGTCTCCTTCTCGGAGCCGGTCCCCGTGCTTTTCACCGGGTCCTGAGGAGGAGGAGACCCAATCTCCTTCGAGGTCATCGAGGTGACACTCCCGCCCTGCCTTGGTGGCCTCGTCGAGATCTTTCAGAAGTCTCATGGGTGCAGATTTGGACCGGATGATGAGAAGATTCTCAGATGGGAGTGCTCCTGCCTCCCCCCCCTCCGGGAGGGGAGCTCAACCTCCTTCTTTGCCCCGATAGCTCCTTCTCCGTCCCGCTTCCCGGGTTCGGAGTCTTCGGAGCCGGGCAGCCTTGGAGCCGGGGGTTTGTCGGCACCGATAGTCTCGGGTACTTCGGCATCGACACTTCCCTCGAGTCTGTCGGGTCCATTTTCTTCGGATCAGAGCTCTCGGAGCCGAGGGCTGAGCTTCGGATCCGGCGGTATCGGTATGCCTTCGGCTCCATCCAGGTCGGAGCATGCTGGTCCGTCGGATCTGATCACTTCGGCGCCGGCTCCGATCCATCCATCGGATCCGAGGGAGAGTCTGCTTTCGGATCCCAGAGAGAGCAGCTCTCCCTCGGCATTCGACGTGGTGGAGAGGGTCCTGTCAAGAGATTCCAGGCCCCCGGCCCTTGCCACGGCTCCACCCTGCACTCCTTCTCAGTTGGGTTCGGCTTCCATCACCCGGCCCCAGGGACAGCCTGCTTTGACATCCCAGGTAGTTCCATTGGAACAAGACGTTGCTGGTGAGACCTACTCGGACAGCCCCCCGAGGAGGTTCCTCACAAGCGAAGGTGCAAGAGGAGGCACCTGGACTCCCCTGAGTCCTTGACTGAGGACACGGATTTGGAGGAAGGGGAAGGCTCCCCAAGATCACCCCCCCCTGAAGATGTCTCATTTGGTGACATCATGGAGATGCTCAGAATAAAGGGGGGGTGGTCTGCCCCAAAGCCTACCTCGGACGAATCCGTGTTCCTGGAGGCGTTTGAAGCAGGTCCATCTACCTCTTGGGTGTCCCCTCCGGCCGACCCCCTGGTAGACCTGATTACTACCAGGGCGTGGAAGGAGCCGGACACTGTGGAGCCAGTCCCCAAGCACCAGGACAAGATTCTTAGCCCACTCTCTGACAAGTCCCACTGGAGTAAGGGTCCCCCTGTAGATGCCATGTTGGTGGCGGCGGCCACCAAGAGGGAACTTGCTCAGGTGAGTCCCTCGGTTCATCCCCCGAGCAAGGAGTCTCGGTCGATGGACCGCCTAGGGAAGCGGGTGTTTAGTTCGGCTACCTTCTCTGTGAGGTCGCTGACCTACATGGCACATGTGCTCCGACTGCAGCGGGACCTTATCAAAGAGTACGCTGCGTCGCCCCCCGAGTCCATGTCGGTGGACAAATAATTGCACTCCACCCGGATGGCCACTCTACAATTCATATCTAATACCTCTATGCGGTTTCTGTCTCATGCCATGGAAGGAGCCGCTAGAGCCGGTGGAGCAGGCCTCATTATGAGACGTCAGGCCTGGCTCCGGCACTGTGATTTCACGGAACCCTTTAAGGCTTCTTTCACTAATGCCCCTTTTGATGGTACTGCCCTCTTTGGCAAAACCGTGCGAGATACCTTGGTCCAGAGCGAAAAGGATGGGAAGAAGTTGTCTGCCGTCGGAGTCCGCTTCTCTGCTTCCCAGAGGTCCTTCTCTAAGAACCAAAAGGGACAGACGAAGATGTGGTTCCGGAAGTCGCAACAGTCCCGTCCCGCTCCAGACTCCCAGCCCTTCCGCGGCAGAGGAGGGCAGGGTGGACGCCGCCCTAGAGGCAGAGGGGGCCCGTGGAACTTTGGATCCAGAGAACCCTTCTCGGACCAACCTATGCAACACCCCTGAGGGGTTGCCCGACTGCTCCACTCTGGAGGCAGTCGGGGGGCATTTCTCAAAGCACCCAGCAGCTTGAGAGTCCCTTCGAGCCGAGGTGATAGCGACAAGAAAAGCCGTTTTCCATGACAAGAATTTAAGATGTACAGAAGCTGCAGGCTCAAACGGGGGAGCTGTCAAGGCCTGAAGCACCAGCGTTAAATCCCAAGGAGGGACTACATCCTTCACTGGAGGTCTGAGCAGAAAGGTTCCCTTCAAAAAGGTCTTACACAATTTCGTGGTGATCAAAGGGCCCAATTAATTTCCCACGTGATAATGAGAGATAGCTGCTAGTTGAACCTTGACTGTGGAGGAGCTAGCCCCCTGATGAAACTGTCCTGACAGAGAGTCTAATACAGCGGGCAAAGGAGCAGTAAAAGGATCCAAATTTTTGCGTTCCGCCCAAATGGAGAAACTTTTCCATTTGCTGCTATAGATCTTTCTAGTAGAAGGCTTGTGCGCTGCTACTAGAATGGTTTTAACTGGGGAAGAGATACCGGGAGTCCTAGCTACGAGTGGAACTGGAGCAGCCAAGCTATGAGCTTGAGGTTGTCCAGATTCGGGACTGGGAAATCTAGGGGGTGGGATATTAGATCCGCCGGGGATCCAGAATCCAAGAAGGATTCACCAGATGAGACCAAAGGTAAGGGAACCAGGTTTGACGAGGCCAAAATGGGGCAATGAGGATAATCCTGCTCCCCAACCGGCTGGCTTTCTGGAGAAATTTCAGCATCAGAGGAAGAGGAGGGTAAGCATAAAGAAGACCGGGAGGCCAAGCATGCACCAGAGCGTCTCTCGGGGGTTCCCCGGGGGGGGGAATGAGAGCGAAGTAGTCGTAACATTTTGTGTTCGAGGGAGAGGCAAAGAGATCGCAACAGGGTTGACCCCATTTGGCGAAGATCCGATTCGCTATCTCGGGATTCAGAGACCACTCGTATGGTAA
The DNA here is from genome assembly GCF_019279795.1 of Protopterus annectens. NCBI lineage: Eukaryota > Metazoa > Chordata > Ceratodontiformes > Protopteridae > Protopterus > Protopterus annectens. Next base: position 1,225,967,401 of record NC_056725.1, read on the forward strand.
CAGGATGGTGCGATTTAGTTTGTCCGCTAGGATGTTGGACCGTCCCTGAATGTGCTTTGCTATGAGAAAGCGGTTGGTGGAGATCGCCCATTCCCACACCCTCATGGCCTCTCGACAGAGTGGGTAAGACCTGATTCCCCCCTGTTTGTTGACATATTGTCCATCTGAATGGCAATACAGTGGGCAAAGGAGCTGTAAAAGGATCCAAATTTTTGCGTTTACCTCAGGACCAATCCCTCCTTTCTTCTCAAGGTTGCCTCTGAGTCAAATATTAACCAGTCGATCAACCTGCTGGTCTTTTTTCCTAATTACCATAACAAAGGGGAATACAAACTACACTCATTGGATGTGCATAGACAACTTCGCTTTTACATCCACAGGGCATCTGGTCATAGGAAATCCGATCAGCTGTTTGTCTCCTTTGCCAAATTTAACTTGGGTAAATCTGTGTCTAAAGTCACACTGTCTAGATGGATTTCACAGTGTATCCTTTTAGCATATGAAAGTTCGGGCAGGCCCGCACCTCAGGGAGTCCATGCCGACTCTACTCGATCTATCTCTACCTCCGCAGCTTTTAGAGCTAGAGTCTCTTTGGAAGATATTTGCTCGGCAGCCACTTGGTCTTCATCTCATACTTTTATCAATCACTATAAATTGGACATTATCTCCAGAGGGAGAGCATCCTTTGGCTCTGCAGTGCTCCGGAACATCCTTCCATGAAGGCCGCCCTTTGGTGTGTAAAAATACCTGTGGAAACACTTCCAAGCACAAAGATCCTATATCTTCTCAACTTTGTTGCTTATGTGATATATTTAAGTAGAAGGAGGTGTGGGGGGTGCACGGGGACTTGCCCCCTTGCCTATACTTGGAGAAGAGTAATATGGTTTGTGTTTTATTTGTTTCTGTATGTACTTGTGCTGGAATATAGTAAGTGTTGGTATCCTGTGTGTTTTCAGTATTTTGAACTTTCCAGATTTTGGTCTCAGGATTTTGGAGTTCAGGTTTTTGGGCTTTCAGGATTCTGTAGCGCTGCTATATATATATATATATATATATATATATATATATATATATATATATATATATATATATATATGTGTGTGTGTGTGTGTGTGTGTGTGTGTGTGTGCGCGCGTGTGAGTGTGTATAGATATATATATAAATCCTCCCATTGTTTCTTTCTTTATGAATTAGTTATCCAGTTTCTCTTTCCAATCCTTTCTGCCTCCTCTGATTGATTCCTGTAGTTATCATGCAGTATTTTATATGCCCTACTAAGTCCTTTTTAACAGCAGCTTCTGTTCTAGATTCTACTAGAAATTGTACTAATGCTGGTCTTTCACTTAAGATCTCCCTAATCCTTTCTCTTAGCCAGTACTCTGATTTCAGTCCTCAATAGTGAAGGCAATCTCCAGCCTAGTCTGCAGTCCAGATTCATTCTTAGCCTCTTCCCATTCTGTTACCTTTGCCTCTCTAATTACCTGCTCAAAATACATTGATATCTATGCCAGTTTTTCTCCAGTAAACTCCAGACACCTCTTGCCTAATCTCTATAACCCTAATTGCTGTCATCTCTGTTGGCAGAATCTCCTTTTCTCAATTCCCATCTTGGCTTAACTCCTAGAATACCTTCTGCTACATTATTAATATAATATTCTGTATGATTGTCATTCTCCTTAAGGATCTGCATTCCACATGATGTTTTTCAGATTGATCACTGCTGCAGTAGCCTTAACTATATGGGTTTTATGCTGCCAGTGATGTAACAGCTGTCTAGCTTCCAAAGCTTCAGAGCACCTTCCACACTGACAAACTGTCAAGCAGCTCAAGTTGAGATGACTAAAAGACAAGCTTGGGCACAAAGCCCTTCAGAGCTTTACTGCCCTGAAGTGATCACTCCTGTGAGGCTTTTGAGGATCGAAGGTCAGCTTCTGCTTTCCTTAGCTGGGCAGATAAGTTATCTTTGGGGGAAGAAACTTCCATTTTCTTATTTTTATCTGATGTTTCATTACTTTATTCTTCAGGAAAGTTATTTTAAAGCTAGGAGTGTTGTGTTTTACTGGATTGTCTTGAGAGTGTAATGTATTTTTAAATGGAACACTCATTTCTTTTAATTTAAAAGTAGTGTTAACTAACTGATAAAATATTTTCTGTGGTGAAATTTTGTGTTTGTGTGTGTGTGTGTGTGTGTGTATATCTATATATATTGTGTGTGTGTGTATATATATATATATATATATATCTATGTATATATGGATCTACTTCATATGATTGACAGCTCATATGATCGACAACCATTTGACTGACACCAAAACACCTAAAGCTCATATGATCGTAACTCATAACATTGACACATGAAATCCAAGTCATTATGCCCTTTCCCCACTGTAGCACGACCCTGGAGTAGGAATAAGTAGTTAGGGGGGTGAAACCCGCCACATATGTCATAAATGTTAAACATACACATGGATACTTATAACAGAAATTACTATAATTATCAAAATATGTGGGGGGCTCTGCCCCCCCCAACTATTTATTTCAGGTGAGAGATCTCTTGCAGAAGCTGGGATTCCAAAAGAACATTGAAAAGTCTTTCTTGACTCCTTCACTCAGGGTTTTATTCCTGGGATGTCAACTATACATTTAATTTCAAAGATAGTTTCTTCCACAGGAAAAATGTATCTTTATTTAGATCTGTTTCTAAGGTTTTCCACACGTACTTTGGTTACTGCAAGAGAATACCTCAGGATTTTGAGTCCCATGGCATCTATGATTCTCATGATACTACTGGCAAGACTCCACATGAGAAGGCTGCAGTGATATCTGAAATATCTTTGGACCCAGCATCAACACCCTTTATTTTTTCAGATCCCAGTACTGGGGGTTGTTAGAAGAGAAATCACTTGGTGAAGACAACAGATATCTTTAAATCTAGGTCTCCCCTTCTCCATCCCTGCTCCAAAGCAGTCACCGGAGATGCTTCAGACTTTGCTTGGGGAGCAGTTTCAAGAGAGATGATTGTGCAGGGGGTGTGGGACACCAAGAACAGACACAAGCACTTAAATCTCAAGGAGATGCTTGCCCTGATCAAGGTTCTCAGTTCCCTGAACAATCTTTCGTTCCCCAGACGTCTTCAAGTGGCTGTAGACAATATCATTGTGATATGGTATATCAAGACGCAGGGGGAAACCAGGTTGTACCCCCTTTGCAGACTAGCCATGTTAGCTTGAGATATAGCTTCATAGCACAGTCTCACTTAGACATCCTAAATTCTGTCAGAGCAAAGTTGTGTGACAGACAAGCTGGGCAGGATCAGGGCAGACCCACATGAATGGAAACTAGATCTAGGGGTCTTCCAAGATTTGGTCCATCTGTGGCAAGTTCCTCAAGTATACCTCTTTGCTTCCTCTCTGAACAATCACCTGGCAAAATTCTGTACCAGTACTCCCTGAAAGAAGGCTCAGAAGATCGATGCCTTTTCTTTTCTTTGAACTGGAATGTTCCTGTATGCCTTTCCACAGATATTTTGGGTAATTTTGAAGATTCAGAAGTAAAGCCCCAAGATTATTGTAGTGGCTTTCTTCTGTCAAAGGCAACCGTAGTTCTCCCTTCTTCTGGAAATAGCCAGGGGCAATTATCACATGCTTCCTCACAGAATGGATGCAACCCGACATCACTCATTTTCAGTTGATTGCCTGGATGATAGGGTCTTAATTCCGATTAGGCACCTGTTTTCTGAAGACATGCAGAGCTTGCTACTAGAACTTTTCTAGTTGGTGCTGTGACATCCGGCTATAACTCACCGAACTGCCAAAATTAAATTACACCCCTTATTATCCTGAGTCAATAACTAAGAAGCTACAGTCCTCACTACTGGCTGCAGTATGAGACTGTGACTTTAACAGTAGGAATATTTCACAATTTTCCGTAAGAGCAGAAAAGGAACATGCTCTATTTCTCCTGGGACTGGACTATGTATCTCTGTCCATCCAAATGCATTTTTTATTACCCACTTCAGAGCAAAGTGTCCCAGTTTAAGACCTCTGATACACTCAAACTCAAAGTAAATGTAAATCTCACACATCCAAGCACTTATGGGAAAGCCTGACACAGATTTTCAGTTATGTCTCTCTCTCAAAATAATACAGTAATGCTGCCACCAATCAGAGGTTCTCCATGCCCTTCTAAAGGGGTGTCCAACTGTGAAAATTATTTATAAAAATAAATGATAGCTATGACCAGAACAGCTAGGCCTTTGAGGTGACCTGGGGAGTTTAAGTCAGACAGTAGCACTATCTAATCTCTAAAGAAAAACAGTGGTTTTCAGCCACAATATAAAGTAATGAAAAACATTTAATAATAAGTAAAAATTAGTACAGAATTGAAAATTAATAACTCTTAATAAACATTAGAATTCAGTCACCAGAAATTTAAATAAAACTGCAGGATAGGAACCCATTATTCAAGAAAAACTGTATCTTAACTAAACTTTCCTGATCTAACTAAACAAATACTGTCCCTGATCTACTCTAGGATATAATAGCAAGGCCAAGGCTAGCTTACATTTTTCTTGGTGAGTTCTCTTTTCTTGGTGTCTACTGACTGCTCAGTACGTAAAAAAATTGCTCAGTACTTGACAGACTGCTGTCTCAAGTGTCTAATTTCAAAATGATAGCAGTCAGCTGTTTAAATAATCTCTTAGCAACTAGGAACATTTTAATGGCATCACTCACTGCTCAGCTGATTCTCCACAGTTTGTATTTTAGAATGTCCCTCTCAAACATGTGCAGTTAGAACTATATCAAAGCAGTGACAGATTCTATAAAAGTAAGTAATTAAAATAAATACTTAAGTCAGCAATATAATCATGTACACTTTCATCTGCCTTGCATCTATGTTCACAAAACATTTTTCTATAAGCTTCAGGTGTAAGTTTGACAAAGTCAAGCAAGCAACATTTCACTTTTTCATAATTCAAACAATCTACATCATTTAACTTTGTTACAGTCTGAACAGCTTTACCATAGAGTAAGGAGCCAGACTCAGACCTCACGGTCAGCTTCATATTGTCTACATACCCCCTCAAAGATATGAATAAAAATATCAAAGTCATCCCCATCCCTGTACTGAGGAAAAAGTTTACTGACCTTTTCAGCTTCTGTGGTCTGGTTATTCCATTCCCCATTACCTCCATGACCCTCTCGAAGGGTAAAAAGTTCTACTTCATGCCGGCACTGTCTTTCATTCTCCTTGGCTTCAAAATGTCTGACCTCCAGTTCATGTTGACTCTGTTTCTCCTCAGCCTCTAGACCTTTGGCCTCCAGGTGCAGTCTCTCTAACTCCAGACAGATTCTCAGGTCCTCTGAAGAAAATGTGAACTATCCTGTCTTGGCAGACTGCACATCACCAACACCCAACTAGATATCCTCTGAACAACTGGTCTGGGCTGCTGCTGCAACCAAGGCTGAAATCATTGCTTTCTTGGTCAGGGTGGCAAGCACTAATCCTCTGTCTTCACATTCCTTAGCCAACCGGGTCTTTGTTGGCTTGCTAAAATCTTCTGCTAACATCCTTGCCTGTTAGCAATGACTATCTAAGTAAAAAGTCATTACAACTGTGGTGGATTGAAATTCTGAATGTTTATTTTGTAGCCAGCAAGATGCACACCTTAATAACAACTACCCACAGGTTACTGGAATTCAGTTAAAAATCCCACACCACTGGCACCAGTTAATGTGACATCCGGCTATACCTCACCGGACTGCCAACAATTAAATGACGTCCCTTATTACCCTGGCTCAGTAACTATGGAGCTTCAGTCCTCACTACTGGCTCCAATATGAGACTGTCACTTAAACAGAAGTAATATTTCACAATTTTCCCCCTAAGAGCACACAAGGAACATGCTCTATTTTTCAGGGACTGGACTATACACCGCTCTCCACACAAATGTATTTTCTTATTACACACTTCAGAGCAAATTGTCCCAGTTTAAGACCTCTAATACACTCACACTCAAAGTAAATTTAAATCTCACATCCAAACAATTCTGGAAAAGCATTACACAGATTTCCAGCTATATCTCCCTCCCAAAATAATACAGTAATGCTACCACCAATCAGAGGGTCTTCATGCCCTTCTAAAGGGGTGTCCAATTATAAAAAAATTTATCAAAATAAATTATAGCTATGACGAGAACAGCCAGGCCTTCGAGGTGACCTGGGGAGTATCAAACAGGTAGAAGCACTCTAATGTCTAAAGAAAAACACTGGTTTTCAGCCACAATGTAAAGTAATGAAAAACATTTAATAATAAGTAAAAGTGATTACAAGACTGAAAATCAATCACTCTCAATAAACATTAGATCTTAATCACTAGAAATTTAAATCAGACTGCAGGATAGGAATTTATTATTCAAGAAAAGCTCTAGCTTAATAACTAAACTTTCCTGATCTAACTGAAGACATACTGTCCATAATCTACTGTAAGAGATAATAGCAAGGCCAAGGCAAGCTTACAGTTTTCTTGGTGAATTCTCTTTTCTTGGTGTCTACTGACTGCTCAGTACTTGACAAACTGCTGTCTCAGCTGTCTAATTTCAAAATTATAACAGTCAGCTGTTTAAATAATCTCTTAGCAACTAGGAGCATTCCAATGACATCACTCACTGCTCAGCTGATTCTCCACGGTTTGTACTTTAGAATGTCCCTCTCAAACATGCACAGTTAGAACTGCATCAAAGCAGTGATGAAGTCTGTAAACATTCTGTTTAAACAGGAAAATACACAACATTTTAAAACTTATTTACATTTTCACAATTAGGCATGCTGGCATACACTACAAGTTAATGTAAGAATATGCACAAATCTCCTTCCAGACATGCCAGCACAGATGACAGTGTTTTCAGTTTCTTCATGGGTGCCAACAGCATAACCAGCATCAATTCAGGGCAAATTATTCTCTGGCTATACAATATTTGTGTGAGTTGCTATCCTATGGACTTTCTTAGTTCTCTATCAAGGTTCATTTGCCAACCATTTAAGCATTTCTGCCAATGGATCCTCCTCTTTCAATTCAGTTGCATGTTAAATTGTTCTTGGTGGGGGTTTTGCCTAAGAGGTACCCAAGTAAACCAGTGGCCCCTCCTTGGGATCTTAATGTTGTGTTAGGGAAAGTAACGCTTGCTCCATTTGGACCATCTAAGCTGTTTGACTTGAGTTTCTTAACATAGAAAACAGTTTTACTGATTGCTATAACCTCTGCAAGAAAGTTATCTGAGTTTCAAGCTCTTACAGTGAGTCAGCCATACCTCATTTTCCACAAGGACAGGTTTTTCTTTGAGAACTAATCCTTCTTTTATACCTAAAGTGGTATCAGAGCTTACTTTAATCTGAACTATCCATCTTCCCATTTTTTTCCTGAACTTAAAATATGATGAAGAAATGATACTCACTACCTCGTCATGTCCATGGACACCGCAGGTACTTCCTTGAAGGAATTAAATCTTTCAGATCATTGTATCAATTGTTCATGAAGGTAAGAAGAAGGGATAGCTTGAGTCAAAGCAGAATATTTACAAATGGTTGTCTAAGGCTGCTACGTTTTGTTATTCTCATCATGACAAATCTGTTCCAGGCAGACTCAAGGCCCACTCTACAAGGACCTTAGCTTCTTCTGTGGCTTTTTGGAAATGGTTGGATTCTAGAAGTACTCTAGTAGCTGCTACTTTGTCCTCTGTATATACTTTTGCAAAGCACTTTAAGCTGGATTCCTTCTACAGGAGCTCTGGGACTCTTCTCTTTCTCTAGTAATTACACTGTTTCTGATGCCAGCAAATAAGAAGTTTGGAAAAGTAAGGGAAATCAACTAAAAGAAGAAGAAACTTTGTCTGGGAAGAACCTGCAGCTGTTCAACAAAAGCAGTATAGGATGCAGTTTAGTACGGGAGATTGATTCAAGTAATTTAGAGGAAAAACAAATCATATGTACTCAGGGTGTTTGACATAAGTGAGGCTTTAGATGAATATATGAAGCCAAATGACAATAAGCTGGAGAAACAGAAGTTTTAAGTAGCCTTTCGGATGTGTTTATAGAACTGTAGAAATCAGATATTAAAATTAAGGAAATACTGGCTGATCGTGATTCTTCTGAATAATTGTTTAAAAAATAATAGTTAGAAGACAGAGTATGTAGAGAAAACCTGAGATTTATTTGCTACACAGATACATTGTGAGCAAGAGGCTGCATTCATTTTATGAAAGAAGAAATAAGCAGCTGGACTTGTGTTCCACAGAAGCATTTGTTAATTTTGAGGCAGCATCATGTGTATGCTCCAAGTCTGGTCATCAGAAAGTAGACAAGACTTATATTAGTAAAGATATACAGTCATACCAGTTGAAAGAGCTATTCCTGTCAAAACTGTGAAAGAAGGAAAAGGTATTCAAACTGGTGACACCAGAGTGTTTTTGAAAAATGGTTATTTATTATAAACCAGGCAAAAGAGATGCAAGTTTAACCCAGCTGTCAGGGAATGCTGAGAGGCAGGTGTGAGATTAAAATTGCAAAGTATGCAGAACAGGCTATGGAGAAAATAGAAATGTTCAGCTAACAAAGAGTGAACCAGCAAACTAAAGGCAACTCTGCGTATCAATCTTAAGACAGTAAGAAATTCCATAAAGAGGCTCTTGCCAATGAAATATTTTCTATTGCTTCATAGGGAAAGGTTTGCATGATAGAAAAAAAAAACAGGAACCAAGTAGTAGAATCGGGAGTACCTATGACTTAAGCCAGAGACCATTATTGGGAGATGAAGATGAGCAGGAAGATGACCAGCAACAAAGTAAACTTAGTGAGCAAGTGGGGGAACTGTAAAACTTCAATCCCACTAGATGTACTTTAGACATGTAAACTATGGTTCTGCAAGAAGTCAATAAAAGTTACTAAGTTTGTTGACTGTGTTATGATAGAAGAACTGTAAAGATGAAATAGACTGAAGAGGTGAATATAAGTAAAACAGTTTTTATTCTTAGTGATATATAGAAGTTTCCTGATGTAAATGACACAGTCTTTTTAAAGGTAGTTCTTTATATTTTGCATTCAAGGATATTTTAGTTATGAGGTGGAGGGTGGAGGTTTATCAGAGACTGATATATATGCTAATTACATTAAAGTAAGAAAGTATTCTTCCTTAGTCACAATATATCCAGGTTTTATTCTATAACAAGATAAGAAAATCTGGAAAGAAGCAAGTTAAAGTTAATATAATGTTTTGATATTTGGCTGCTGGGAGGATGTAAACATGTATTGATAATGTTATATATAGAATTAGAAGAAGATTTTCACTATTTTATAGAGGTGGATGTCGAGATCAATGTTCTTAGTTTAAGCTGTAGGTGGTCCACACAGCCTACCTGGACCTCGCAAAAGCCTTTGATACAGTACCCCACTCAAGCATTATAGATAAGCTCACCAGCTTAAATATAAACCCCTATGTCACTAGATGGGTTGCAAACTGGCTCAAGTACAGAACCCACATGGTTAGAATTGCTGGAGCCATGTCAGACTCCAAACCAGTTACAAGTGGCGTCCCACAAGGCTCAGTCCTGGGACCTCTCTTGTTCAGTATATATTTCTCGGAGGTACAGGCCAACACGGAAGGACTGTGGCTGACCAAGTTCGCAGATGACTGCAAACTGGGCGCCATAATCGACTCTCCAGCCGACACAAGCATCCTCCAAAAGGGCCTTATAGAAACAGACAACTGGTTCCAGAGCCATGGCCTCAAGCTAAACGCCAAAAAGTGTATAGTCATCCCCTTTGGCAAAAACAAAGTGCCCACAAATTACCACATAGGTGGTAATCCATTAAGTACAGAAGAAGTAATTAGGGACCTGGGGACCCAAGTTGATAGCAGTCTCTCATTTGACAACCACGTGGGCAAAGTGGTTAGAAAAACATTTTATATAGCCCACCTAATCATGAAGGGATTCACATCTAGATCAGGGGAGGTCATCGTGCCTCTTTACTCATCCCTCATCAGGCCCATAATTGAGTACAATGCCCCTTTTGTGATGTACCTTACCAAACACCTGCAGCAACTGGAAAGACCCCAAATGTACCTCACCAAGAAGATCAAAGGGCTCAAACAGATGCCATATGCTGCCCGGTTAAAGAAACTCCAGTTCTACTCAGTGGCATACCGCCTGCTCAGAGGCGATCTGTGCCTGACGTATAAAGCCATGTCCAATCCGGAATTAAGGGACATGCTGCACCTCAAAAAATCCAAATCCCATCGAGCTACGCGCTCGAGAGACTTGAACCTCAGCTCTGAAATAAATAGGACATGCTCGAGGGACAGATTCATAACCCAGAGGCTCCTTTCACTCTGGAATAAAATCCCAGTCCAGGTTAGGCAGAGTCCCTCATTGACTCTCTTCAAGAGGAATCTTGATAAGTGGATGGGAGATCGTAGGTTTACCCCGGGTATCACTTCTGTGTCACTGTTAGACAGAGGCACAGTATACTAACCTCGAAAAAGGGCATAGCAAAATTAATTTAAAATGGGTGGCGAAAGCCAAACATACTCTGGCTAGGCTTATAAATGCCCTAGGGCAGATAGCCTAGTATGAACCTATGAACCTATAAGAGAAAATTATAAAAACAGGAACAATGGTAGTTCTTTAATGGCTAACTTTTCTTATTAGCAGTCATTTTAGACTGAAGATAAACATACTACAGGTAGAGAAAATCATGAAAGGATGGAGCAGTGTGTTTTCAGTGACATCTTTGAGGCACAATATAATTCACAGTTAAATGAATATTGGCATGCAGTTCAGTAAAGAGTAAAGAAAGAAATGAAGTTTGAAACTATGGGAAATGAGTAGTCAAAAACAAGTAGCTGTTTTTTCCAGCAGTCTTAAAATATAACCGTACACAGTTACTTTATTTCTAAGATTAACCAGTATACCTTTGGTTTATCACATCTGGGAGAGGTGTAGATATAAGATAAGCAATCTCTGCAAGTGGGAACATAGGCTGTAACTTGCACATTATAATGGTTTACCTTAAATTTGGAAAAAGTAATACCTGTAGGTGCAGCCATTGATATGGAGGAAAAAAAAAAATTTGGAAGTATAGACTTCCATTTTGGAAAGTGTATGTAGTTTTATGTGTTTGTTGTGAGTTAAAAGGGGATTTTTAAACAAGAAATATCTTTATTTATCACTTATGACATAAGCAATCATACATTTATTTAGCTGAAAGCAAACCATATTGACATTTTCAGTTGCAAACATTATACATCACCTATAATCTTCTATATATTTATTGTCAGTCATGTATTACATAGCTCATTCAATTCTTGACTTCCCTTAAACCTCATTCCTCCTCCAAAACATTATTCTGCATGTACTGTTCCCACAATTCCATTTTTCTATGTAATTTGCTCCTATCCTTTTCAAAATATCCCACTTCACGTTATTTCTTCTGTGTTACTATATTCATTACTTCTAGTACGTTTTATAGACTTTGATTATTATTTTCTAGTCATTGCTTTTTTGACAGCCATCAAAATAAAACAAAGCATTACCTTAGTTTGTCTAGGCAATTCTGATTCTGTATCACAGCTCAAAGAAATCTTTCCTTAGTTATACCAATTGCTTACCCAGTATTTCTGACAGAGTAGACTGCAGGGAATTTTTAAAGTCTGCCATCTCATTACACTCCAAAAATATGTTTCAAATTACCCGTTTCTTCCCCATCACACCTCCCAGATTTGCAGTCTATCTGAGGAAAAATTGGAGTCTGCTTGGGATATAAAAATATCTGTGCAAGCATTTTGAAGCAAAGATCCTAAAGAGTCTAGACCATGTTGCATATTTGGGAGCCATACAGCTTATTCAGTCTCTCTTCCCAGTCCTTTCTAACCTCCTCTGATTCCTATAGTTATACAGTATTTTATATGCCCTGCCAATTATCCCTTTTCAACATCCTCTGTTGTAGGTGCAAGTAAAACTCTACGAGTGATGATCTTTCAGTTAGTATCCCCTTATTCCTGTCTCCTTGCTTATACTCTAATATCAATCCTTGATAAGAAATGCAATCTCTAGCCTGCAGTTCAAATTAATTTTTGGACTCTTCCCATTTGGTTATCTTTCCCTAAGTATTTGCTCCTAATACATTGGTTCCTTTGTCAGTTTTCTCCAGTAAATTCCAGCCCCCACTTGCCTACTCTTTGTAAACCTAATTGCAGTTTTTATCAGCAGAATCTCCTTTCTCCATTCCCATGTTGGCTTAGTTCTTAAAATACTTTCTGCTAGTTTATGAATATAATATTCTGTATAGTTATTGTAACTCTCTTTAAAGATCTGCATCTATCAAAAATCCCAGTCTGTTCTTATTTTTTGAGCTTCCCCCATTTCATTATCATCCCGTTCCACTTTGAATTATAACTTTCTGTTTGCTATGTATAGGAGCCTTAACTGTGTACCTCTGGAATACCCCCTTCAAGTCAGGCAGTCCCAAACCACTTTGTTCTACTGCAATGGGGCAATTTATCTCACTTGACTCCCCCCCATAGATAAAATCCTTCAACTCTTTATTAATTGCTGTTCCCAACTTCTCCACTAGTTGATAAAAAATATGCCTGACATGTGTAGAAAGTTAAAGGGACTAAAATCATTTTCACTGCTTGTATCTTGCTATCCATATCCATAAAACAGAACTTTCAGTTTCTCAGGTTTTGTATTATTTTTGTTTAGTTTCTTCCCACATATCCTTAGCTGCCATAACAGAATCCTTTACCCATACTCCTAAGTAGTTCATTTTATCATGTCCACATAAATATGGTTATTGCTGAACCCATTTGTGTGTTGGCATATAATTCACATCTCTTGCCTTTGTTTTATCTTTATTAATTTTTTACCCTGAAAAGACTTGAAATTATCTCAGAATGTTGACAATACTGAAATGTCCTTTTCTGGTTTTATTGGGTACAAAATAATATCATCTACAAATAAAGCCAACTTTTCTTGATTACCATACCAATTACATCCTTGAAGTTTTGAGTCCCTTATTTTTTTGCGAATGAAGAAGATTTTTATTTTGACAGTGTATTATTTATTGTTTTCATTTTTGCCTGCTATTGAAGCAAATGGTGATGGGGGCTCAAACAGAGATGAGAAGAAGCAGCTCATAAGAGATGTCAAATGCATATTCATGTAAGCTGCCAGATGGAATCCTGTATTCATTAGAACTGTTGTGTATCATATGTGATAGTAAAAAATTTTTTATCACAGTGGTTGCTTTGTCAGTATTAACATGGAATATAAATGGCCTTGCAAGTATAGACAAAAAGCAATATATTTTTGAATTGTATGAAGAAGTGTAGGGTGTGGGTAATTTTACAAGAGACATGTTTTGTTAGAAAGGAACATGAGAACTTGTCAGGGAAAGTATTTCAGGGTGGACACTCTGCACAATAATAGGGGCAAAGGAAGGGGAAGTAGTAATACTTATTGCAAGAAGGACCCCAGTAATGATAGAATTGGAGAAAAAACAATAACGGTGGATCTGTGGAGCCAAGAGGTTATTCACAGGGAAGGAAGATTACACTTGCATAAATTTATATTGTACCTAAAACTACTGTAATGGAGCTTAGGATACTTTGGGGAGAAATAAGCTTCCAACAGGAACCTGATTTCCAGTACTGAAACAAGGAAGGATAGATTTTTGAAGATATATATGAGAATATTGGGTTAGAAAGATGTGAATGTAGTAGCAAAAGTTTATCATTTACATATTCCCCAAAATACAATAACTGGGCTAGACTGTCTAAAATGTATGTTTCCCAAGAGCATGTGTATATGATTGACCTTTTTGAAACCCGTCCAGTAACTATATTGAATCATGCACCAATAAAAACTAAGATAAAGACATGGAGTGATGTAAAAATGAGACATTGGTGCTTTCCTAATTGTTAAAAAGTGAAGTTTAAAGAATGGGTAGTATGTACAATTCAGAAGAGTTATTATGGAAGATAAAAATTACTTCAGAATAAAATAGCTGATGAGCGCTATTAAATGAAGATTGGCTTTAAAAGCATGGTAGAAATAATGGTGTAAGAGATATGGAGAAGAAGTAATCAGAATTATTTAGAGTGGCTGACAAAGGTTAAACTGTTGTAAAATAAGGGAATCTGACAGAACAAGAAGAGGCGCAAGTGCAGAATGCTAAATCAAAAATATGGAAGCATTTGGACAGCCTACATGAGTTTAGAAGGGTTGCTGTTAAATAACTATTTTTATAAGCACTGTAGTGGGCAAAACCTTTTAGCAGAATGACTTGGCAGCTGTTGCCAAGCTTAGGGAGTCTGTGACAGGAAACTATCTAAAGCTCCTGTAGAGGTGATAGAGACATTTCAAAAGAAATTATGACAATTTGTATAAAGTAGAGGAATAGGGAAACCTAGAAAAGGCACAAATGAAAGTACTTATGGAAGAGTTAAAAATGACAAAGTTAGAAGAAGATGAGGCTCAACAATTAATAACTATAATAAGAAGAAATTAAATAAAAATAACAGTGTATAATTAGTTAGCAGGGAAGTCTCCAGCAAAAGGCAGAGTATAAAGAGTCCCTTCAAGACTTTTGTTTAACAATATTTTAAAATGGGGGAAAATTAGCATCTTCGACAAAAGCAGTGGTGGATGCATTACCAAAAGGCAGTAAAAACCCTTCAGATCTGGTTTTGTTTGGACCCATTTCAGATTTAGACCATCATTATAAAGTGTTTATGTTGCATCATATGCACTTGTGTGTTCTGTAGTAAATATTTTGGCTGTATGCTGTATTCTATACTACTTCTCTGCGTTACGCTTGAATTGTGTTTTTATAAATTTGATCTATGAATTCCAGTTTATTTTCAGAGTTTTTCTGCCTTGCCATTGCAGAAAAGGGTATCTGAGTACTTGGACCAGATTACTTAGCGGATCACCTAACGGAAAAAAAAAACAAATACATAAATAAATTTCCCGTTTTTCTCAACTGCAAGAAGGCTTTTAGCTAGTTTGAAATGCATAGTTCATGAGAATGCTACAAATCTTACCTTTGTTTCCTAGTGTGGAATGTATTCATAATGTAAAATGTATGCGTTTTATTTATTTTTATGTTTCTGATCATTTTCCTGGGCTACTGTTTTTCCCCTTAGGCAACAAGGGATCCTATTTGCTGTATAACTGCATCTGACAAGACATTAATTGTGGTAAGTTGCATAATAATAATAATAATAATATACAACATGTACTATTTGGTAGTAAGGCTATGTGCAAGGTATAGTTCTAATAAGGAATATGCCTGGCTTTTCAGACCTAAGGATCACCTTTATTTTTCCTGTTTATGTACCTGAGACCAAAATAACTAGCAGTCTATTAGGAAACAAATATTGCTAAGACGCAGCTGGTCACTGATGATAAATCTAATCCAAGTTCATTTTTGCATAATACCACAGGATACCAATAGTCATTGTTTGGAATTTTTTTTTACCTTATGTTTTATTTTCTTGCTGTCATGCATTTCAGAGCCTTCCATTGACAAAAAGTTGTGATTACTCAGTACTAAGTAATCATTTGACTTCATCTGAGTTAGATAAGAGTACAAAAAGATTCTTATCACATCTGATTTGTTCTGTGCTGATAATGAGACATGTCCCACTAATCTAAGGAGTCTTTTTCAAATTGTTTTTCTTTTCAGTCGAGTATCACTCAAAGTAATCAGTGTAGTGATGTGGTTATCTTATGTTCGCCTTCTGAATCAAGATGTTGTACACATGCATACAAGATTTCATTTTGTTATACATTTATTGATTCAGTGAATTGGACTCAAACCTTTTCAGCCATGGTCTGGGTCATATATGAAACAAAACAGTTGAATAATAATAAGTAAGTAGACAGTGGCAAAAAGACACTCTATGGCTAATCCTCACTGAGCTGGTTGTGCTGTGCCTTCAGAAACCTTGGGAGGTAAATTGCATGGGTAAAGTTTAATTAGCGTTTCTAATACATTGCTTTCAAGTTTGTATTATGGAGCTTTTTTCTCTTTAGGTTTCACTGTAAAGGAGCTTTTGGTTCAGTGTAACTTAACCCATTTATAAATCTAACCCAAACCCTATGCTCTCAGTCAGGTTGTCTGCCTGATGGCCTCAGCGACCATCAACAAATCTTTCTTCTAAGGACCCATACCCACCAAAGTAGGGCAACCACTTATCATAAAATCAGAAAAGAAAAAAAAAACTTCAACCCTAACAACTTTATCTCATCACTAAAGAGCTGCAACTGGGAAGCTCTTAGAGAACTATCCATGGAAGAGGCTGTTAAGTCTTTCAACACCACTTTTCTAGGTATACTAAACTGCCACGCACCCCCAAGAACTATTACAGTAAAAGCCAACTAGGCACCTTGTCTAAGTAAAGAATGCAGATCCCTACTAAAAGCTAGAGGTAAAGCTTGGGAGCAGTTTCATAAAAGCAAATTCCAGGCCTCAAAACTCTCATTCCTACAGTTGAGAAACAAAGCAAAGAAATTTGTTAAACTTGACCACATCAACTACTACCATAATTTTCAAACAAAACATCAAAATAACCCTCAAAAGTTCTGGGCTGCCATTAATAATAATCTAAATCCACTACACCCACACTGACAACAACTAGAAATTCTGATAACACAGCAACTCAGTTCCATAAATACTTCACAAAAGCTATCCTAGCCCTCTCAAATTCCCAGATCACCCCCATCACCTCCAAGCCATTCATATCCCAAAATAGCACTGACTCCTTTACATTACAACCAGTCTCTGTTAACGCCATAAAAAACTTCTTAAAAAAACTAAAGCCAACCACACTAGCAGCAGACAAACTCCCTGCAGACTTAATTGCAGCAGAGGCTATAGCTTATTCAGTAGCCATACTATTAAATCTCAGAAAACCTAATACCCGACATCTGGAAAATATATAGTCTTCCTTTACACAAAGGTGGTAATTCCACCGAACTGACCAACTATTGTCCAATTGCCATTCTGTCACCCCTATCTAAAATCCTAGAGAGAGTAGTTCATACACAATTGATGCATTACCTACACACACAAAAACTGCTGTCAAACACTCAACATGGTTTTCGGCCTTATCAGAGTACTACCACAGCCGTAATGTCCTTCACTAACACAGTGAACCACTATAGAAATAATGGAAATGTTGTCTCTGCAGTCTTTCTGGATCTTTCTAAACCCTTCAATATGGTAAATCACAACAAACTTATTAACACTCTTTCCACCCTAAACATTAGCATTCCCTATCAGAACACCAGCAGACTGCTCAATGGCAAAATGAACTCTCCCCCTTTTCCTGTTACATTAGCAGTTCCCCAAGGCTCCAACCTTGGACTTCTATTATTCTATTTCTTCACAAACCTACTCCACACCTCTACCCCTCACGCTACAGTTATACAATATGCAGATGACTCCACACTAATATGCACAGCCTCCTCCTACAAGACCTTCAGACCATAACCCAAGATTCTTTTCCAGCTGCCAAAACATGGCTCACTAACACCCAACTCATTCTAAATCCCAACAAAACCAAGTTCCTTCTCTTCTACCCTGCAAGAACCTCCCCGACCAAGCCTGTCATTCAGTATCACATCCAAAAATAAAATCACTATTATACCAGTAATCCACACCAAACTTCTATTGACAACAGTTTGAAATTTGACATGCACATTTCTCAAATCATCAAGAAATACATAA
The DNA here is from genome assembly GCF_019279795.1 of Protopterus annectens. Taxonomy (NCBI): domain Eukaryota; kingdom Metazoa; phylum Chordata; order Ceratodontiformes; family Protopteridae; genus Protopterus; species Protopterus annectens. The sequence continues at coordinate 1,225,985,190 of NC_056725.1, forward strand.
GGAATTAGGTGCTGTCTACAGAAACACAGTTCCTGACCATAAACAAAAAGCTACCATTGCTTGTACATACCTCTTGGCAACACTCCTATGTGCCTCTCCCATTATAGCCAACCTCAGAGAAACTGATCTAGCTAAATTAGAATCCTGTTATAATAAAATTGCCAGGTTCGCCACAGATTCCCCATCTAGGACACATCATTGTACATCTCTAAAACTACTAAACTGGCTAGAACTACTGTAGCTACTACTCTTTAATCAGTTAACCTTTGCCCATAAAATTCTCTATCAACGAGGAAAAGACCCTGCTCTACAGAATCTTATACAACCACACACCAATTGCTACCTCCGTTCCAGCAAAACAACTGCTGCTTAATATCTCAAAAGCAAACAACTCAGCAGGGGACTTGCTCTTCTTAAACTTCATACCCAAAGTATGGAACAAACTACCAGCCTCAATAACCTCCAACTGCTCTATAGTACAATTCAAAAAACTTCTAAAGTCACACTTGAAACTTGGCTCTGCTTACTCCTGTCTTGGCTAGTTTCTGATACACACATAATCTCAGAAACCTGCACATTATCGATGTCCTACTACTGTCTTCTGATTTGCAAATGGAATATATGCCCTTATTTGACCTTGTATATGTCTGTTTTTAACTTTAAAATGTGCATTTCCAACAGAAAATTTTAACATGAATCATATATAATATGTTGTATGTTGTACAGCTCCTCTAAAAGTTGTCAATCATATACTTACATCAGATCTGTAAACTTCTTCCGTAACTTCTCAGTCACGTATGTAGATCAGTTATGGTGTATTTTTTGTACTTAGCACTTTCTCTGGGTTTTTTTTCTACATTTGTGTAGTTTTTCTACATTTATTGTACCTTTTCTACATTTTTCGGAGCTTTTCTCCCCAGGCCTCCGCTGAAAAAGGGCATGTGTCCAGTCGGACTTTCCTGGTAATCAAATGTAAAATAAATAAAGTAAATAAATAAAGTAAGTAAGTAGGTGTACTGGACACTTATCACTTGCAAAACTTCCTACATACGACTTTTCTTAAGTCATCCAGAATTGCTGGTGTACTCAAAAGTGAGGCTGCATGTGTATGTTTAACTGTAATTGTAAACACCCTGTTGTAGTTTCAGAGCATTGATTATATTTTTTCACTATTCATTATGCTGAAACAGTAAATCATGCAGTGGGTGAACACTTCGTTCATCATTCCCACTGCTGCAATAGCTGTTAGGCTAGTTGGGTTATTTCCTAGCTAAGGATACCGCAATCAGGATGACTTCAAAAAGTCTGGCCCCCTCCAGCTCCTCTACTCTGAATTAGCTGTCACAGTGAAGCTTTCTTTATTAATTTATCGATCACCGTGAATGCAAATGGCCGAAGTACCAGACTGGTGAAATAAAGTGGTGAGATTTAACAGCTGAATCTATTTTGTTGTTTTCTAGCAGTTCAAGTTTTGTTTTGTTTTTTTGGTTTTGGTTCATTAATTTATTTCCATCTTGAGAAACATCTTTAAGGCTTCAAAGGAGCAGTGAAGAGCTTCGTTTCTGGCACATAATTCCCTTTTCCCCTTTAAGAAACCCAGTTTTTTTTCACAATACTGAAAATTTCCTGTCAGGGACTGCTATTTTTAGCTGATAGTGTTTATGTATTTGGGACTTATTTTGTGAAAGGTTATTTACTGTTTATGTAAAGTTTGAACTTTTTGGGACAGAAATGTTTATGGAGGAATGGGCAGGATTTTATGTGTTAGTTTAATGTTTATGCTCACTTAGTGACAACCTACTTGCCATATTGATTTTTGTCAGAGTGTTTGAATAGTACCGAAGGGGAATTCTGTACGTCTTTTGGTTTTTGTAACTGAAGGGCATGGGGAAAGTGTTGTGAGTGTATGTGTGCTGCATTTGAACACTTTATAACAACTTCCCTTCCAACAGCTACACTTATTGTTGGTGCTTCCTCCTCAACTTCAGTATGGATACTTACTGTGGTCTGGTTGTCTCTTCTCCTGCAATACCTAAAAAGATTCAGTGAACCTGCAGTAGCCACTGATTGTCCCTTAGACCACTCGGCTTCCAGTGCTGTAGTCCTTTCAACCAGCATGAATTATGGTTCAGACCCTTCCTCTTCAAGCTGTTCCAGTGTCCAATATGGACATGAAAGAACCATCTTCTCTAACTTTGGGATACACTCTGGGAGATTCCTCTTGTGGAAACTGGGACAAGTCATCATCTGACCAGGCAGACATCCCTCCTTCAAGTCAGTATCCTTCTGCTGGAACTCCTATTAAGAAAACAAACAAAAAATGTTCTTCTGACGTTATTAATGTTAAAAAGATAAGATGCTATGTTGTCCATATCTCGCCTTCGTTCTTGCCGTTTGGGTTCGGAGCCAATCCTTGGCTCCGACTTGGCCGTATACTATAGTTAGAGAGCTTTTACTGGCTCAAAGCTAGACCCTATCCCAGCATGCTTAGCGGTGGTTACCCAGATCTCGTTTGCCGCTTGCAGCATCAAGATTGTGGATACTGGCTCAGGCTAAGTGTATTTTCTGTTTGTTATATTTTTTGAAAAAAATGTTCTTATTTAGCTTCTAACTTGTTATTAGTACATGTACTTCATTCTTCTAACTTCCCTATCCCGTCCGAGTGACTTGTGTTTCTTGGAGACTAATTTCTTATGCAGCCGATGGGGCGAGCAGGGTGGCAGGCACAGGGGTGGCCTTACGTAGACACTCCTGGATGTGCCCTTGTCATTTTGCAGAGCCCTTCAAGTCTTCCTTTACCAGTGCCCCCTTTGACGGCTCATCCTTATTCCGGCCTCAGGTAAAAGAGACTCTTACCAGGTGTGAACAGGATGGCAAAACTCTCTCTGCCGTGGGACTACATTTTTCTGCTCCGTTGAGACCTTATCCTAAAGGCAAGAAGAGCGGGAAAATGTGGTTCTGGAAATCCCAGGGAGCTTTGCCTGACACACGTGGAGATTTTTTCCCCCAGGGACAGAGAGGGAAATAACAGAAGACTCTGATCTCGCGGGGGGGAGGAGGGCACAGAATCAGGGTGACAGAGATACCTTCTCTGGTAGGCCCTTCCAGCACTCCTGAAGGGAGGCCTGACTGTCCGACTGTGGAGACAGTCGGGGGGGGGGGGATTATCCTTTTACCAAAAAGCCTGGCAGACAATCACAGAAGATACATGGGTACTGTCAGTAATATCCGGAGGTTACAGTATCCCCTTCTTCCAACTTCTCCTGTCAAAAAGGCAACACTCTGTCCCAGATGTTCCACCCAGTCTTCGGGATCAAGCAAACCAAGAGGTTCAAAAGTTGCTAAGAAAAAGAGTCATCCAGGAAGTCCCCGCCGACCAAATAGTTTCCGGAACTTACTCAAGGTTCTTTTTATTTCCAAAGAAAACAGGGGACTGGAGGCCCATATTGGATCTCAGCAGGCTGAACAAATCAGTCAAGAAAACTAAACTTCTGGATGGTAAGACTGCAGTCCATTCTTCCCTTTCTGGTCAGGACAACTGGATGTGTTCTATTGATCTCCAGGATGGGTGCTACCACATAAAAATGGACAGATGGTCAAAGAGATATCTACGCTTCTGGCTAGGAGCCAGTCATTATCAGTTCAGAGTGCTGCCCTTTGGTCTCATCACACTCCCCACGGTGTTCACCAAATGCATGGCAGTAGTTGCGGCTCACCTGAGGTGTCAAGGATTCCGGGTGTTTCTATATCTAAATGACTGGCTCCTTACTGCCACCACCGAGCATCAACTAATCAGGGCAAGGGAATCCACAATTCGCTCTTGTTCTCAACTAGGGATCATCATAAACTATGAAAAATCTGCCTTGTCAGTATATTACCTTTATAGGATGAAAACACAACACCTCCACTCCTTCAAAGCACCAAAATCACTGGATATACAAAACAGGAACACTATCACTGTAGGTTTGAAAAGTTCTTTTAATTCTGGTACCTCGGCCTTCGCCTTCTCCTGGAATACATTTTACTAAATCAAACACCACCCTTTTTATATCATGCTTAATTGAATTATTAGTGCACCATCCCATTTACCCTGTTTTAATTGCCTTCATTATTAATGCAACCATATGACCTGCATCTGGGAACAATGTCTTTTAACTAAGACCAAATAGTTTTTAACTTCATATAAATACATTTATAAAAATGTCTTTACATACATAGCTTCAATATTTTAAATAAACATTTATACAAAAACACTTCTATATATCATCCTATTTATAAATATTTAAACTGTATAAATTAATTTTCAATGAATATCTATACTCTCTGAGAAATATGTGGAAAAAATGAGTTTGAATTTAAATTTCCATATTTAACCCATTAGGAAACAAGGTTTTATAGTTGAGAATAAACCTGGATTCCATTTGTAGCAATCTTTCACGAAACACATCCTCATTACCAAGTGTATTAGGTCTACCCAACACACAAAATATGAATCCCTCTGGAACCCCCCCATGTACCTCACAAAAATGTTTCCCTACCGGACTTTCCAATCTTTTGTGTTTTATATCACCTAAATGTTCAAGGATCCTGAGCTTCACCTTCCTGGTTGTTTGTCCTATGTACCATCTCTGTTGCACACATCCACATCCTATAATATAGACCACCCCTGTGGAATTGCAATCGTAGTATTCAAGGGCCCTATATGTGACATCATTAATTTTAATTTTAATTTTAATGCCATCCAAGTTTTTTACCCGACTGCAAATCTTGCATTTTCCACATCTAAATGTTCCCTTTCTACTATTTTTTCTGGATGTGCTATTCTTTCTGAAACTCAAAATGCAGCCGATGGAGCGAGCAGAGCCGCAGGCACAGGAGTGGCTCTTAGACGTCAAGCCTGGATGCGGCTTTGTAATTTTGCGGACCCCTTTAAGGCGTCCTTCACCAATACCCCCTTTGACGGTTCGGCTTTGTTCGGACCTCAGGTGAAGGAAACCTTGACCAGGTGTGAGCAGGACGGCAAAACTCTTTCTGCCGTTGGAGTCCATTATTCCACCCCTTCTAGACCCTATCCCAAGGGTCAGAAGGGAGGGAAGATGTGGTTCCGCAAAGCCCAAGGAGCAGCGCCGGACACACGTGGGCAGTTTACCCCCAGAGGCAGAGGGAGTAACAATAATAAACGCCTTAGGGGCAGAGGGGGTCCTCAGAACCAGGGCAACAGGGAGTCTCTTCCTGAGAAGCCCTTTCAGCATCCCTGAGGTGTTGCCCGACTGTCCAGCCTTGGAGGCAGTCGGGGGAAGGATTTCGCTGTACCCAGTAGCCTGGCGTTCCCTTTCACAAGATATGTGGGTACAGTCGATCATATCCGAGGGTTACAAAATCCCCTTCGAAAGGTATCCCGTACCTCACCAATCCCTTCCAGACATCTCACCCGGTCAAAGGGATTTGGCAGAACAGGAGGTTACAAAGCTCCTAGAAAAAAGAGCTGTCCAGACTGTTCCGGCAGACCAAGTAGGATCCGGCGTCTACTCGAGATTCTTTTTGGTCCCCAAAAGGACGGGAGATTGGAAACCAATATTAGACCTAAGCAATCTAAACAGATTTGTCAAGAAGGCAAGATTCCGGATGGTCACGCTTCAGTCCATTTTGCCCTTTCTGGACAAGGACAACTGGATGTGCTCGATAGACCTTCAGGACGTGTACTATCACATAAAGATTCACAGGCGCTCCAGGAGGTTTCTCTGCTTTCGGCTAGGGACCAGTCATTATCAATTCAGAGCCCTGCACTTTGGCCTCACTTCAGCCCCCAGAGTGTTTACCAAATGCATGGCAGTGGTCACAGCTCACCTGAGATGTCAAGGATTCCAGGTGTTTCCTTATTTGGATGACTGGCTCCTCTCCGCCACCACCAGGTATCAGCTTCTTCAGACCAGAGACTACACTCTGCAGCTTTGCAAAAGTTTGGGAATTTCAGTGAATTTCGAAAAATCTTCTCTGCGGCCTTGCCAATCTATCACCTTTATAGGCGCAGAATTAAACACCGTCAAGTTGTTAGCCAGACTAACAGATCAGAGAATTCTGGACATCCAAAAATACGTTCGGATTTTATTGCAGAGCAGCAAAGTCAAAGCCAGATTGATACTAAAAGTTCTAGGTCTTATGGCTGCGGCCATTGTTCTTCTACCACTGGCTCGCTTCCACATGCGTCTTCTGCAGTGGATGTTATTCACTCAGTGGTCGTTCCACAGTCTTCCGATGAGACACGAAATTTTAGTCACACAATCGTGCAGGACTCATCTGAACTGGTGGATATCTTCCCCTCTTCTTCATCAGGGCCGACCATTTGTTCCCCCTCCTCCGGTTGCCACAGTCACTACAGATGCCTCTCTGATCGGGTGGGGGGGGCATTATCAGGGCAGGATGGTCCACGGGACGTGGCAACCCATAGAATACCATCTGCACATAAATGTCCTGGAGATGAGAGCGGTGCTTTTAACGTTGCAAGCCCTCAACGACTTTCTTCCCGCGGGGACTATTGCAGTGCAAACAGACAACATGTCTGTGGTCTGGTACATCAACAAGCAGGGCGGGACCAGGTCCTATCCGTTGTGTCGAGAAGCTCTCAGACTTTGGCAATGGGCAATCTCCTCTCATCGGTTTCTGATAGCAACGCACATCCCCGGCAGGTCCAACCTCTTGGCGGACAGGCTGAGCAGAGCCATTCTCATGCCTCACGAGTGGTCTCTCAATCAATCTATAGTGGACCAGATTTTTCTGAAGTGGGGCACACCTTGTTGCAATCTTTTTGCTACACCCCAAAACAACAAATGCCCCGACTTCTTCACCCTCTTTCCCCTACCAGGCCAACCCCTGAAAGACTCTCTAACCCAGGATTGGCCCCGGGGACTTCTGTACGCTTTTCCTCCTTTTCCCTTGATTCCACAAGTCATTCAGAAAGCCACCGTTTTGAGGGCCAAATTGATTCTCATTGCCCCTTACTGGCCTCGACAAATTTGGTTTCCGTCTCTGCATCATCACCTCCTGGTGCAGCCTTGGCATCTGGACCCATTTCCGGATCTTTTGATCCACCAGTCGGGTCAACAGCACCGGGCCATTCATTCTCTCAACCTCACTGCTTGGTTGCTCCACTTCCTTCCCTAGCCAGGCTTCCTATGATCTCTGATCCTGTCAGAGATATCTTAGTAGCTTCTTTGAAGTCGTCCACCAGAACCGTTTATGCTAGCAAGTGGCGACGTTTTTCCCTTTGGGCAAACTCCAGGCATATTGATCCCTTTACTGCTCCTGTGCATTCTGTTTTAGATTTCCTGGCTGAAGTTTTTCAGTCAGGATCTTCTTCATCTACAGTCAAAGTTCAACTGGCGGCTATTTCCAAATATCATGTTGGCTTGCAAGATCATAACATTATGTCACATAGACTATGCAAAGCCTTTCTGAGAGGAGTTTTTCTCCTGAAGCAGCCAATAAAACATCCTCCTCCACAATGGGATCTGAATTTAATGTTAGCATCCTTGATTTTACCACCCTTCGAACCGTCTGCTTCATGTTCCTTGAAGTTATTGACCTGGAAAACTATATTTTACTGGCTGTCACTTCAGCAAGAAGGGTTTCGAGATTCAAGCTCTCTGCATCCGTTCCCCTTACTTGGTTTTTCACAAGGACAGGGTATCCTTGAGAACAAATCCGTCCTTTCTCCCCAAAGTTGTTTCTCAAACTAATATTAATCAATCCATCGATCTACCAGTCTTTTTCCCTAATTATTCTGACAGAGCTGAACAAAAGCTTCATTTTTTGGATGTCCATCGTCAGCTCAGGTACTATTTGCATAGAACTAAACAATTCAGGAAATCAGACCAATTATTTGTCTCCTATGCAGAAAACAGGAAAGGTCTCCCAGTATCAAAAGTGACCTTATCCAGATGGTTGTCTTCCACCATTTCTTACGTGTATTCGCTCAGAGGCAAGCAACTACCTTCTAAACCGAAAGCACACTCAACCAGGAGTCTATCCACTTCTGCAGCCTTTCAGGATAGACTACCCAATGATACCATTTGTGCAGCAGCTACTTGGGCCACTCCTCATACCTTTGTCTCTCATTACAAATTAGATTTGGCCTCCAGGGACAGGGCCAGTTTTGGTTCCACAGTTCTCAAGAGTCTGTTCCATTGAGCCACCCGGGATACAGGTGCTAGGGACTCGGTCCCATCCAGCAAGAATGAAGGCGAGATTGACAACTTAACATTTAGAAGTTATGTACCTACCATAACGTTCCATGTTAGTTGTCTTCTCTCTTCTTTCTGCGTCCTCCCTCCTTCCCCCTGGCCTGGACAGATCTTGAAGAGTTTCCTCTTCTCAGGTTGTTCCCTCCTGAGTCTTCAATAGAGGAGTCCTTTGTTATGAACTTGTTTTTCCTAGTTCTACTAGGTTAGTCCTTAGCAGGGTATTTTAGCTACCAAACGAGATCTGAGGTAGTCCCGCCTTGCATCATGGGATATAGGGTTGCCTCGAGCTGGTAAAAGGAGTTCTCAAGCTAAGCAAGTGCCGAGTCGGAGCCGAGGATCGGCTCCGAACCCATCCAGCAAGAAAGAAGGCGAGAGAAGACAACTAACATGGAACGTTATGGTAGGTACATAACTTCTAATTTCATATGTTAAAATATCATCAGCATGTTATGGGATTGTTTAAACAGAAAATTATGTTGATTCCTGACTGTGCTGAAAGTAAAGATTTACAGGATTTTGTGTGTTCTGCTGAACAAGTTGGGAAACATACTCTGCAATGTAGTTTTGATTCACTAGAGGCATCTTGCAGGGCTGCTGTGACTGGGTCTGTACTTAGAAGGCATGCTTGGCTTAAGGAGCAATCTTTGCCAGATCATGTTAAAGCTAAATTGCTGGATGCTCCCTTAAACCAAGACCGCCTGTTTGGCAATAAAGCAGAAGAAGTACTTAAAAAGATGGAGGAAAAAGCAAAATCTATGCAAACTGTTAAAGATTTCCTGCAAGTACAGCCTCCCAGATTTAGTAGGCATTGGCCCTTTCCTGCTTCTTCCAGGCTTTCTCAGTCCAAACCCAGAACCAGCAGAACAACCAGGCTTCAGTCCCAAGGTACTCACAGGACTAAGCAGTGGGGGGCTCCTACTTCCAAAGCAGGGAGTGGTAAGGCTCCCCCTATGGTAAACTGTCTCAATGACTTAACTTTAAATCTTCCAAGCCCTGCACAACTGACTGTTCCTGTAGGGGGAAAGATTGTCCTGCAGGCAAAAAAGTGGGAACAGATTACCCAGGACAAATGGGTTTTAAATATAGTTTCCCAAGGATACAGATTCCACTTCCACTCCTTAACAACCCCAGACGGTTGGCAAGATCTACCCCCAAATCAGTGGGCAGAGGCTCAAAAGCAAATTATCTCTCTCTTAAGCATCAGGGCTATTTAGCCTGTTCCAGAAGAGGAAAGGGGACAAGGTTTCTACTCAGGACTTTTCCTGGTGCCCAGAAAAGACAGCTCCTGGCATCATATCCTGGACCTCTCTATCCTAAGCACATTTTTGGTGATCCCAAAATTCAAGATGCTAACTCTTCACCAGCTGCTTCCTATGCTAGGCAAGGATGCCTGGTTGGCAACACTGGATTTAAAGAAAGCCTACCTGCACATCCCAATAAGGGAATCTTGCAGAAGATACCTACGCTTCAAAGCAGGCTACATGCACGATCAGTTCTCTGCACTGCCCTTTGGCTTGTCTACTGTGCCCAGGGTATTCAGAAAGTGTCTAGCTCCAATCATTGCATTTTGCAGGCAAAGAAATATCCAGATATATCCATACCTGGACGATTGTCTAGTTCATGCAGAAAGCCAGGACATACTATTGAATCATCTGGCGTTTGTACAGAAATTATTAACGTCTCTGGGGTACACCATAAACGAAAATAAATCACATCTTGTACCCTGCCAACAAATTGTATTCCTGGGAGCAAGCTTGAATACAACTTCCCAGATGGCCTACCTCACGCCAGAGAAACAAGTTCATTTGACAGCCTACTTCAAACTACTGGCCACAAAGACCCAGCTAGGTGCAAGGAAAATACTGCAAGCCCTGGGGTTCATGGCCCCCTGCATTCTACTAATTCCATATGCAAGACTGTATATGAGGAAACTGTAATGGTATCTAAAAAGCCTGTGGTGCCAACATTCTCAGGATCTAGAATCAGTGATTCCTATCATACCTTGTCTACATATAAGAGTTCCTTTGATGGGCAGAGGCCTGCCACCAAAACAAGAGACTGCCATTCACTCTACCCCCTGCCGCCCAAGCCCTAACAACAGACACATCAGACTATGCATGGGGGGCTCACTTGGCAGGGAAGTGCATTCAGGGCAAATGGAACCCAAGTCAAATGCACCTGCATATCAATCAAAAAGAAATATTAGCTGTACAGAATGCTCTGACAGCCTTCAAGGACCACATTCTTCCGGGACAATTAATGGTAAAGACGGACAACACCACTGTTATGTGGTACATAAACAAGCAGGGGGGAACCCACTCATAGCCTCTCTGCAGACTAGCCATGGCTCTGTGGAACACAGCCTTGAGCTACAAAGTGCACCTATTGGCTCAATCCCTGCCAGGAAAGCTAAATACACTGGCAGACGACCTAAGCAGAAATCTCATGGACCCACACAAGTGGAAACTGGAAGCAAAGATATTCAACATTTTGAGAAGCAAATGGGGGAGCCCAGATATAGACCTGTTTGCCTCCCCCCAGGACTACCAATTGGACAAATTCTCCACAAGGACTCCCCACTAACAAGCTTTGAAAGTGGATGCCCTGTCCTTCACCTGGAAAAACCTATCAGTTTATGCCTTTCCCCCCTCTGCATCTCCTCTCCAATGTACTACTAATGATCAAACAGGACAAACCAAGGGCAATACTGATTGCACCAGACTGGCCACGCCAGCACTGGTACCCCCTCTTGTGTAGTGTGTCACTGCTGGCACCATGGCACCTGCCTCAGACCTCTGCCCTGCTGTCCCAGCAGGAGGGCCAGATTGTGCACCCACAGCTTCAAGCCCTGAACCTGGCAGCCTGGCTAATTACCTGATCTCTCCGTTAACATCCCTCAGTAAGCAAGTGATGGATGTCATTCTGGAGTCAAGGAGGCCTAGTACTAGAAAATCCTATGCTGAAACATGGAAAAGATTCTGTTCCTGGTGCCAAACACAGGGGATGGGCACAGCAGCGCCCAATTTACCTCAGATTCTTCAATACTTAACTTAGATGCTTCACAAGGGCCTTTCCTTTTCCTCCATCAAAATTCATGCCTCGGCCATTTCAGATCATTACAATACAGAACCACTCCTCTTCTCTCATCCACTGCTGAAGCAATTCCTCAGAGGGGCCAAAACCTTAAGACCACCCAGGAGAGCCCCTACTCCAGCCTAGGATAACTTTGTATTAGAAAAGCTCTTTTTACCTTCCTTTGAGCCAGCTGCAAATGCAGAGTTGAAATTCTTTTCTTGAAAAACAGCCTTCCTTCTAGCCATCACTTAAGCAAGAAGGGTGTCTGAATTACACGCCCTCATGGCAGTGGAGCCTTTCATCATCTTTCATGCGGACAGGGTGTCCCTCAGGACCAATCCCTCCTTCATGCCCAAGGTGATATCCAGTGTGGCCCTTAATCAGTCCATTCATTTGCCAACCTTCTTTTCTAATCCACAGAACAAAGGGGAATGAATACTGCACTCCTTGGATGTGCCCAGACAACTTAGATTTTACTTGGACAGGACTAAACCTCTCAGGAAATTTGAACAGCTGCTGGTTGCATTTGCTGCAGGGGCAGAGGGGAAGGCCATTTCAAAGCAAACCATTTCTAAGTGGATAGGCCATAGCATGTCATTTCTGCTGTAAGCACCATGGAAAACCTACCCCACAGGGGATAAGACCACATTCAACCTGGGCTGCGTCTAACTCTACAGCCTTTCTCAGAGGTGTCCCTACCAGGGACATCCTAGAAGCTGCTACCTGGAGTTCTGTACATACCTTCACCAAGCATTACCACTTGCCAATTTTTTCTAAATCCAGAGCTGGCTTTGGCACTGCAGTCTTGCAGGGCCTTATAACTGGTTCTAATGCTATCTAATTACCTCCTCCCATCCTTAGCTTTGGGAATCTACCCAAATGTGATGACTGCAACAGTGAAACACGAAGAACATAGTACAGTTCTGTACACTTACCATAAATGTAGATGTTCAACTATATTCACTATTACAGTCCTGGGTACCCTCCCTCCAGCCCCCTGACTTCTATTGACTATACCTTTATTTTTGTTTGCTATGCTTAAAGCTTTTTGGTGTATTTGCTTTTTTGTTGGAGGTGTAACCTTGTGTATAATTGCTTCCCATTATGGGGGCACCTGACATCTGAGGCAAGAAAAACTGATGTAATAGCATCGGCTGCATGCTTTATACCCCTGACTACCTGACGTCATGGACGATGAGAGCAACCAATGCAGGACCCAAGACTTTGATAATCAGGCCAATGAGGGCTACTGAAAGCAGATAACCCAAATGTGATGACTGCAACAGTGAATACACTCGAACATCTACATTTATGGTAAGTGTACACAACTGTACTTTCTAGGTTATCACAAATGAGATCTGGGTAACTACCGCTAGGCATGCTTTGATAGGGTCTAGCTTTGAGCCAGTAAAAGCTCTTGAGCTATAGTATACGGCCGAGTTGGAGCCGAGGATTGGCTCTGAACCCAAACAGCAAGAAAGAAGATGAGATTAAGGACAACAAACATGGAACGTTATGGTGAGTACATAACTTCTTTTTTGTTACCTTAGCTAGACTAGACAGGCATTAGAGGCAATAAATCCTAGTGTACAGAACTCTTTACAGATGGGCATACCCTGCAAAGTTATTCCTAGAGAAATAGGATCAGATGATTATGACTCTGACAGATGTAGGGCTTCTTCTGCAGTTTCCCACGACCAATTCTGCGAAAATTTTAATATTTATCTTCCTTTGGTGGATTTTAATCAGACCATTTCCAGTATGAATTAGGTATTTTTTAATCAGCAATAATTTATTAACTACATGACAGAAGAGCAACAATACTACAACACATTCCTTCACATTCTAGCAGACCTCATGAATGGTGCTAGTGTATTTTAACAGTAATAATTCAGTACTTTGTTCACATACAAAAAGAGAAAAACAATTAATAATATTATTTTTTTATGAATAAAATCCCTAATGTCTCACCGAAGGCTACTTGGTTTTGGTACTGCTGCTTCTTTTTATTTCTCCTTTTATCCTTTGCCTCAGTCAGTCCTACCCCCCATGCCTCTTCATTTATGATCTTCGTCTTCCATATACTCCACTTAACTGTGCACCTTTTTTTTTTTTTCTATTGTTTATGGCTTTTTCTCCTTTTTTCCTATTTGTTTATAATCTTTATAGCATTCTGTATTTCAGGGGGTGTCTGTTTTCTCCATTGTCTACTCTGGGCCTTTTGGAGTCCTTAAAATATTAGTTCTTTTAGTCGTTTTTTCCCCTCTGTTATCTAGTCATCAAAACCGAACAAGTACAATTACTTAGTTAATTTGATTTCTCCTCCTTCTAGATTACTAAATAATGTATTTAGGTCCTCTCTAAATTATTTTGGTTTTGAGCAATCCCATAAGATGTGTATACCCCTTTCACCCTGAACACATCTCCAGCACTCAGGATTTGTCCCAGGGTACATCCTTGTTAATCTAACTGGTGCATAGACACTTCCGTGCAAATATTTTGAATCATCTTGCCTTAGTTGGGTACTTCAGTAAGTGTAAAATTGCTGACCACCAGACATCCCTAATCTCTTCCTGTAGTTTCTTTTGCTATCCCACTTTTATTTTCTTAACTATTTCCTCATCCTGATTTCTATAATTCTACATCACACTTGCTATTAGTCTTTTGATCTGATTTTCTTTTCATTCCTCCTCACAACTGGGTTACAGATCCTACCCTTGGATCTGACTCGGCTGCATTTTCGTAGACTTGGATCCTATTCTCGAGCTCCTCCCTCTACCCACAATGCCCTGTACCATCCCATACTCCATCAGATCTCATTTGCCGATTCAGCAATCAAATGCAGATCACATTCTTGAGCTCAGAGAAGAGAAATCTTGATAATCTTTTCTTTAAAAAAAATGGAATTTGTGAGTTTCAATCTTTTCTATTTTTTTTTTTCAACTTAATTGACCTCCCATACCTAGTTTCTCACAGGCATTAGGGTTCGCTTTATTTCCTCCCCTTTTATACAAACAATTGTCTTCATACTAGTTTAGTCATATTAGTCTTTCTCTTGATTGTTGTAGTCTTTCTTCTACAGTTTATTATTGTTCTTAGTGTGGTTATTGATAATTTTATTTCTTGAAAATTTAGTCACGTTTTGTGTGTGTCTGTGTTTGTGCGTCTTGGGGTGTGACATCTTTTGCCTTGTGGTTAAAGTTATTTAGAGTGGAATAAAAATGTCTAAAAAAGCAGTGGGGTTTAAGCACTGTTCTGACTGTGGACACAAAATTTCACATTTGGACGAGCATTCTAAATGTGTATACTGTTTGGGCCCATAACATTTAAATTATTTGTGTTCCATTTGTGAGGGATTTAATCTCAGGGCCATTTTAGACCGCCAGAATAAATTGATACTGAAGGGAATGATTCCAGCTGCTTCTGCTTCTTTTTCTTCATCTCCAGGGGCTCAAACTCCAGCAAGGACTCATACAGGATCTTCACATCCAAGGAAACAGCCCTATAAGTCTTCTAGGGCCTCCTTGGAACCCCTAACAAAAATTGCAAAACCCTTGGATTCGACGTTCTCGGATCAGAGGGCCAAGTAATTTTCTTTGGCTACAAAACAGACCTCAGATCTGCCAAGAGTTATCTCTTTATTGTCTTGACCCAGGTCCTTCACCTGCATGTCAGATCCGAAATCTTGGAGCCATACGCCAGAATATACTATGCGAACTGTATCCCCCACTGTGCCTTCACAGATTTTACTGACTCCTAAGGGGCATTCAAGACCTGCCTCAGCCATGTCCTCCAGGTCTTCTAGAATTCCTTTGGATGTAGATATGGACAGAAAAATGTGGAGATTTCTCAAAGCTCAAATTCAGACAGGGGTCTTACCAGCTCCGTCCCCATATGAATGTGATCTGTCAGACCAAGCGTCTACCATCGCCTTCTCTTATCCAGCAAGTGGTTTTGGAACCCCAGGATTCGATACACCTGAGGGAGTCAACATTGGATCAGAGATTGCTTTCCTTTTTGACTCAGATTGCCTTGACTGGCTCTGCTCCCACCTCTTCAGATCAGAGCAAGTCCTGGATCTGTGTTGTTGGCGCCAGGTCCAGGGAGAGGGGTTTGGATCCGACCTTGTCGGATCTGTTCTTTCCTCTTGGAGCTACAGCCCTTGACAGTTTAGGCCCAGTCTTCAGTAGAAGTCATGGATCTGGGGCGGCCTCTTTCGTCACTTCTTTTGCTGTTTCTGGTCCGAGGGGTGTAGAGAGGAGTTCTCCAGGTCCATTAATTTTCCAGTTTGTGGAAAGGACTTTCTCTGCGCACAGAGATCTGGCTTCCTTGGCCTTGAGTCTCAGTATTCACCCCTCATTGGATCTGAATATCAAGCTCTTTAGTTCTGGCCAGGGTCAGCTTGCCCCAAGGAGCTTTCAGGATGTTCCCCTTGAAGGGGCCTCCCTGAGGAGCTCCATTGGAAGAGGTCATGGAAAAGGAGACACATAGACTCCCCTTTGGAGTCCTTTACCAAAGATACAGACTTCAGTGAAGGGGAAGGATCCCCATGATCACCACCAGAAGACATATCCTTTGGAGATCTCCTAGAGATCTTCAGACAAAAAGATGGATGGTTGGCCTAATTTCCTTCTTCCATAGAGTCAATGTTCTTAGAAGCTTTCACGGTGGGCCCATCTACATCTTGGGTGACCCCCCCCCCCCCGACAGATGACCTCATTGATTCGGTCTCCTGCCAGGCCTGGAAGGAGCCGGACATGACAGACAATACAAAGCATCTCAACAAGTTTCTGGTCCCTCCTAAGGACAGGCTTCATTGGTCTAAGGGTATCCCAGTTGATGCCATGGTTGTGGCAGCAGCCAACAGAAAGGAGCAAGCAGAACAGAGCTCCTCTGTCCATTCATAACACAAGGAGTCTCAGTTGGTAGACAGATTTAGTAAGTGCATATACGCCTCAGCGACCTTCGCCCTGAGGTCGTTAAATTATTTGGCCATTTCACCAGATTGCAAAGGGATCTGGTCAAAGAGATTACCAGTTCCCTTTCTGAGGATTTTCAAAAAGTTTCTCCCCATCTAGCTACTCTTGCATCGGTGATGAAGTCTTCCATGAAACTCATTTCCCATGCAGTTGAAGGCATCTCAAGGGCAGCTGGGTGGTCAGGTATTGCTGTGAGAAGACATGCCTGGATGAGGCTTTGTTACTTCACTGAACCCTTCAAGACGTCTTTTTTGAATGCCTCCTTTGACAGCTCATTATTGTTTTGACCTACTGTAAATGACACCCTTACCCGCAGCGAGCAAGAGAGAAAGACCCTATCTGCTGTGGGGATCAAGTTTTCTACCCCCCCAGCATACTTTTTCTAGGAACCAGAGAGATGGTAAGAAGACATGGTTCCGTAAATAAAAAGGGATCCTATTCTGATCAACTAGGGAAGTCCTTCAGAGGCTGGGGAGGAGGTGCTAATGGCAAATACCACCCTAGAGGCAGAGGGAATCCGCAAAATCAGGGCTTCAGGGAGCCCTTTTCCAATAAGTCATATCAGTACTCCTGAAGCGCTGCCTGACTGTCCATCTCTGTAGGCAGTTGGGGGAAGATTATCACTGCACCTACATGCCTGGACCAAATTAACAAGTTCTTGGGTGGCAAGTATCATATCCAGAGGCTATTACATTCCCTTTTCCCTACCACTTCCCTTATATCAAAAAAGATTCCTCAATGTTCCACCCAATCAAAGGGAGGACACAACACTAGAAATCCAGAAATTAACACAAAAAAGAGTCATCCATGAGGTCCCAACTGAACAGAGTGGATTTGGAACTTATTCCCTTTTCTTTTTGGTGCCAAAGAAAATAGGGGACATGAAACCAGTTTTGGATCTCAGTCAGCTAAATTTGTGTGTGAAGACATCAAAGTTCCGAATGGTTATGGTACAGTCCATCCTTCTGCTACTGTGCAAGGACTATTGGATGTGCTCTGTAGAGCTTCAGGATGCATACTATCACATCAGAATGGACAGGCATTCCAGATGTCACCTGCACTTCAGGCTGGGGTCCAGTCACTATCAATTCAGAGCTCTCCCCTTTGGTGTCAACCACAGCCCTCCGGTTGTTTACCAAATGTATGGCAGTAGTAGCAGCTCACCTGAGACTGCAGGAATTCCAAGTGTTTCCATATTTGGACAACTGGCTCCTTACTGCACCAACCAGGCATCAACTTCTTTAGGCCAGAGATTATCTTTTCCAGATCTTCATCTCCCTTGGCATCACAGTAAACCTAGCCAAATCAAACATTTCCCCGGTGCAACGTTTTGGAATTCACTGGTGCTCTTCTGGATACTACTAATCAGGTAGTGTTGTTACCACCACATCCCACAATCTCCTTGAGATCTCAAGTATGGAAAATTCTATCTCTTCCATCTCCCCTGATAAGGCTGATTCTCCAGACCCTAGGGTCTGTGTTGACTTCCATCATTTTGTTCCCAGTAGCAAGGTTCTTTATACGAATTCTCCAATGAACCTTAGCTATTCAGTGGTCTATTCTTTACCAACCGTTATCTGTTCTCATCAAGCTTATGGCTCCTTGCAAGCTTCACCTGCAGTGGTGGCTCCTGCCAGATGACTTAAGCGTCAGCAGACCATTCATCTCTCCCCTTCCTTCAGCCACTGTTACCATGGACGCTTCCCAGCTGGGGTGGGGGGGCACTACAGTGGAAAAATACTCCAAGCCATGTGGACTTAACACAGAAACCAGATTGCATATCAGTGTTCTAGAAATGACAGCAGTCCATCTAATGTTGCCAGCCTTTCAGGACGTTCTTGTTTGTGGAACAATTGTTATTTATACCGACAACATGTCCGTACCTTGGTATATCAACAAACAAGGCAGAACCCGACCTTACCCCCTTTGCAGATTGGCCATGAGGGTCTGGGAGTGGGCAATCTCTTCAGACCACTTTCTTCTTGCAACACATATACTGGGGAAGTCCAGCATTCTTGCTGACAAACTCACCAGATCCATATTGACCCCTTATGAGTGGTCCCTCAATCAGTCAGTGGTGAACCTGATTTGCAGCCATTGGGATTTACTTTGTTGCAACTTGTTTGCATTTCCTCTCAACAACAAGTGCAAGAAGTATTTCACTCTGACACCCCCCCCCCCCGGGCAGTCACTGAGAGATGCTCTAGTTCACAATTGCCCCCCCTTGTCTCCTATACACTTACCCTTCTGTACCACTGATCCCAGAAAGCCAGTAGACTGAAGAGTACAGTGATCCTCATTGCCCCTGTTGGCCTCATCAGCTATGGTTCCTCCTTTCTCTGGTCTCAGCTGAAATATCCTCCATGGATTTTGGAAGTCAACCAAGACCTCCAATTTTACCTATCAGGGATTCGTCACCCCAACCTCCATGCTGTCAAACTAACCACATGGTTTCTCCAGTTCCAGTAGTCATGTAAAGGTCCAGGCTTGCATCTCCTGTTTGTGATATTGTTCTGGCTTCTCAAAAAGTTTCTACAAAGAAATTTTATAAATGCAAATGGAAAAGATTTGCTGTTTGGGCCTCTAAAGAAAACATTGACCATTTCTCTGCTTCTATTTCTTCTACACTCCTCTGCCTTACTTCACTCTTTAAGGAAGGAGCTAGTTTCATTACTGTAAAGCTGCAGTTGGCAGCTATTTCTAACTTCCATTCGGGAATGGATTTGGGCTCTTTACCTGCTTCTAAGCTTTGTAAAGCTTTCATGAAAGGAATCTTTTTTACTTAGGCCCCCTATCAAAGACACTTCTCCCCCTTGGGATTTAACATTAGTGCTTCAGTGTCTTACTCAGAAATCTTTTGAACCAGCTGATAAATGTTGCATCAAATTTCTGTCCTGGAAAACAGTTCTGTTGGTAGCTATTACATCAGCTAAAAGAATTTCTGAATTGCAAGCTTCATCTTCAAAAACACCTTATACAATTTTTCATAAGGACAGAGTTTCCCTCCATAGAAATTCATCCATTATGCCCAAAGTAGCCACAGAAACTAATATTAATCAAACCATCCACCTGCCAGGCTTTTTCCCTAATTTTTCTAATAAAGGCGAACACTTAAAACATCTCTTGGACATACACAGACAGCTTTGTTTCTACTTTCACAGAACAAAATGGTACAGGAAGTCCGACCAGTTGTTTATCTCCTTTTCCCCAAAATGCTTGGACCAGGCAGTTTTGAAGGTTAGCCTGGCCAAATGGATTACTGATTGTATTTCATTCATTTATTCTAGTCAAGGTCTGGAATTGCCCTGTCCCCCCAGAGCCCATTCTTCAAGGTCCATGGCCACATCTTCCACTTTTTCCTCTAGGACTTTGATTGATGACATTTGTGCTGCAGCTACCTGGTCAAAGAAGCATATTTTTGTGACTCACTATAAATTAGACATCGTCTCCAGAAGGGTTTGATAGTGCTCTGGCATATCCTTCCTTGAGCCACCAAAGAGTTACGTAGCTGGGAACTCTGACCCAGTTGTGAGTAGGAATGAAAAGGACAACATCAGATTTATTAGTTATGTACTTAACGTAACTTGGCATCTGTGTTGTCCATTTTCATTCCTCCTCACCTTCTTGCCCTACCATCCCCCAACCAAATTACTTGTGAAGATCCTAAGTATGGAATCCTTTGGATCCACTTTGAGCTTCTCTCTCTGCTCATATTTATCCTTCTTCTATTCTATAAGGCAGCAAACTCAATCTAAAGGAGTATGGGATGGTATGGTGCATCGTGGATAGAGGGAGAAGCTCAAGACTAGGATCCAAGTGTAAGAAAATGCAGCTGAGTCGGATCCGTAACCTACTTGAGAGGAGGAATGAAAATGGACAACACAGATGTCAAGTTATGGTAAGTACTTAACTAATAAATTTGCCCTTCCAGTCTCCTTTGATGTAGTTCTTCAATTAGTCTGGATATTTTCTCCCCATTTCTTCTCTGGATAACATGTCCCCATCTAGCTAATACCCCCCCCATACTCCCACTCTAACTCATTAGGTAGGAAAGTGAAATAAATACCCAATCTCCCTCCAGCTTTTCCTGTCAATTCCTTGTACTATTTGAGACCAGTATACCAATATATTCTGATGTTAAGTTGTCATTCTCGCCTTCATTCTTGCTGGATGGGTTCGGAGCCGATCCTCGGCTCCGACTCTGCCTATACTATAGCTCGAGAGCTATTTTTACCGGCTCGAGGCAGCCCTATAACCCACAATGCCATGCGCTAACTCCCCAGATCTCGTTTGCCGCTTCGCTGCGAGGTTGTCTTTTTTTTACCGGCTCAGGTCAGTAAAGAGATTTTTTTCTATTAAACTAAATTTTCAGGTAGTTTTTCCCGTTAGTTACCCTTGTTTAGGTCCCTACTAATTGCCTTATTCATACAACCCTTGTTGTAGCCCTTCTTCCCTTCTTTAGTTAATTTTTATCTTTGGGCCTATGGGTCTTACCTTAGTTTCCCCACCCCTTACAGTGTCTGTATGTGTGGGTTTAGTCAGTTTCCTTAACTTTTCTAATTTTAAGTTGAGTGTGTGTGGACTGACTGTGTTTACTGTGGTTAGGACTATGACCAAAGACATTAAGGTCTCGGGATTCAAGAAGTGTGACTCGTGCTGTCAGAAAATGTCTCTGACAGACAGTCACACTTCTTGTGTCTATTGCTTGGGGCCTTTACACCTGCAGGACTCTTGTTCCGTCTGTCACAGGTTTAGGTCAAGAGTCCTGCAGGAGAGGCGTAATAAGCTCATCCTAAGGGGTTTGTTAAAGCCCGATGACTCCCCGTCCAAGTCTGGCTCGGGGAAGTCTTCAAAAACCACCAAACCCTCGGCTCCAGCTTCTGAGTCGAGGGCTGGCGTTATCGGGATGGCGCCGACATCGGTTCCATCCAGATCCGAGGCAGGCAAAGTGGTATCCGCTCCGAAACCAGCATCGGAGCCGACCCCAGCGCGCAAGCACTCTAGATCCCCCTCGCTAGATTCCGTCCAATCGGCTCCGAGATCCCCTCTCCTATCGACCCACTAATGCAGGTAGTGGCTAGAAAGGCGTGGGCAGCTCCTGATTCAATGGAACCTACCCCTAGGAGGCCTTCTAAATTTATTTCTGCACCAGAGGATAAATCCTTTCTCACCAAAGGCGTTTCAGTTGATGCTATGGTGGTAGCAGCAGCCACTAAGAAGGAATTGGCTGATCCTTCTGTACCTGTTCATCCTCCTAACAAAGAGTCCAGGACCATGGACAGGTACGGCAAGCGGACATTTGCTTCAGCGACCTTTACTATGCGATCGCTGAACTATTTATGTCATTTCACCCGCCTTCAGAGAGACTTGCTCAAAGAGCTGGGTGAAACAGTACAGGATCTTTCTGCTGCGGGGAATCAGGACAAGATAAACTCCCAGCTTGCCACCCTGAACTCCATTGTTAACTCCTCCATGCGGCTTATCTCTTACGCAGCCGATGGAGCGAGTAGGGCCGCTGGCACAGATGTTGCGTTGAGACGTCATGCTTGGATGCGACTCTGTAACTTTGCCGACCCCTTCAAGGCGTCCTTCACTAACACCCCCTTTGATGGTTCAGAATTGTTTGGACCTCAGGTGAAGAATACCCTCACCAGATGCGAGCAAGATGGTAAGACTCTCTTTGCCGTAGGAGTCCATTTTTCCACACCTTCTAGACCTTATCCTAAGGGACAGAGGGGTGGAAAGATGTGGTTCAGCAAACCACAGGGAGTCGCGCCTGCCGCACGTGGTGAATTTCCCCCTAGAGGCAGAGGGGGGAATAATAACAGACGCCGCCCCAGGGGCAGAGGGGGTCCACAGAACCAGGGTTCCAGGGAATCTTTCCCTGACCAACCCTTTCAGCATCCCTGAGAAGTTGCCCGATTGTCCGCCTTCGGAGGCAGTCGGGGGAAGATTATCTCTGTACCTGGAAGCCTGGCAATCCCTCTCCCAAGACACATGGGTACAGAAGATCATATCCGAGGGTTACAAAATTCCCTTCACTTCCCCTCCGGTACAACCAACAAGACCCCTACCAGATGTACCACCTGCACAAAGGGGTCAGGCTCAGCTAGAAATAAAAAAGCTGTTAGAAAAAAAGAGTCATCCAGGCAGTCCCAGCAGATCAGCTAGGATCCGGAATCTACTCCAGATTCTTTTTGGTACCAAAAAAGACTGGAGACTGGAGACCCATTTTGGACCTCAGCAGATTGAACAACTCTGTACAAAAGACAAAATTTCGGATGGTAACACTGCAGTCCATTCTACCCTTTTTTGGCAGAGACAACTGGATGTGCTCTTTAGACCTCCAGGACCCGTACTGTCATATAAAGATACACAGGCGCTCCAGGAGGTTTCTCCCCTTCCGGCTGGGAGCCAGTCATTATCAATTCAGAACCCTGCCCTTTGGTCTCACCACAGCCCCCCCGGGTGTTCACCAAATGCTTGGCAGTGGTCATGGCTCACCTGAGACAAAAAGGATTCCAGGTGTTTCCATATCTAGATGACTGGCTCATTTCCACTACCACCAAGCAGCATCTTATAATGGTCAGGGATTACACTATTCAACTTTGCAACACTCTAGGTATTTCCATAAATTTTGCAAAGTCCTCCTTGTCGCCTTGTCAATGTATAAACTTTATAGGCGCCGTATTAAACACCACAGAAATGTCTGCAACATTACCACCTCAGAGAGTGACAGACATAAGGCGGAATGTTCAGTCCCTGTTTCAACCCAACAGAGTTCAAGTCACGCTAGTATTGAAAGCGTTAGGCCTCATGGCAGCGGTGATTCTTCTACTCCCATTAGCCCGCTTCCACATGAGGCTCCTTCAGTGGATGCTGTTTTCTCAGTGGTCCTTTCAACAGCTACTAATGACTCACAACATTCTGATAACCCCATCTTGCAAGAATCATCTCTCCTGGTGGATGGTTTCCCCTCAGCTTTTTCAGGGCAGACCCTTTGTTCTCCCCCCCAGTTGCCATGGTGATGACGGATGCCTCCCTGATCGGGTGGGGGGGCATTATCAGGGCAGGACGGTCCAGGGCACATGGCAACAATCAGAATGCCACCTGCACATAAATGTCCTGGAGATGAGGGCGGTGTTTTTGACGTTGCAAGCCCTTCAGAGCTCTCTTCCCACAGGGACTATAGCAATTCAGATGGACAATATGTCTGTGGTGTGGTACATAAACAAGCAGGGCGGAACAAAGTCCTACCCCCTATGTCGAGAAACACTCAGACTTTGGCAATGGGCGATTTCCTCTCAACGGTTTCTGATAGCAACGCACATCCCCGGGAAGTCCAATGTCATAGCGGACAGATTGAGCAGAACTATCCTCATGCCTCACGAGTGGTCTCTAAATCAAGCGGTAGCAGACAGAATATTTCAGAAGTGGGGCCAGCCTTGCTGCAATCTTTTCACAACTCCTCAAAACAGCAAGTGCCTCGACTTCTTCACACTCTTTCCTCTACCAGGCCATCCCCCCAGAGACGCTCTTGTTCACGATTGGCCCCGGGGTCTTCTATATGCCTTTCCTCCCTTACCATTGATCCCGCAATTAATTCAGAAAGCAACCGCATTGAGATCCAAAATGATCCTCATTGCCCCGTTTTGGCCTCGACAAGTATGGTTTCCGTTCCTGCACAGTTACCTACTGGAACAGCCTTGGCATCTGGAACCCCTTCCGGATCTGTTGACCCATCTCACGGGCAAGCTGCATCAGTCTCTTCATTCCCTCAACCTCACAGCTTGGTTGCTCCACTTCCAGCCATAGCCAGGCTTCCCCTTATTTCTCCTCCTGTTCGTGATATAATTCTGGCTTCCCATAAGTCCAATACTAGGAAGACGTATGCGAGTAAATGGAAGCGTTTTTCGCACTGGGCACAAACTAGGTCCTTAGATCCTTTCCATGCACCCATTCATAAGGTTCTAGACTTTCTGGCAGAGCTTTTTCATTCAGGGTCATCGTCGGCCACTATTAGGGTACAATTAGCGGCCATTGCCAATTTTCATGTTGGGCTCTCAGAAGCAAATATTATGTCCCACAAACTCTGTAAAGCCTTCCTCAAGGGCATCTTTTTGCTTAGACCTCCAGTTAAAGATCCACCTCCACAATGGGATTTGAATTTAGTTCTAACCTCATTGATTCTGCCTCCTTTTGAACGTGCAGCTTCTTGCTCCCTCAAGCTTCTTTCTTGGAAAACTCTGTTTTTAGTAGCCATAACATCTGCCAGAAGGGTATCGGAACTTCAAGCCTTGTCTGTCCGTCCCCCTTATTTGGTCTTTCACAAAGACAGGGTAACTCTCAGAACAAACCCTTCCTTCCTACCGAAAGTATCCTTGGAAGCAAATCTAAACCACTCCATTGACTTGCCTGTCTTCTTCCCAGACTATGCCAACAGGGCTGAACAGAAATTACATTCATTAGATGTTCATCGCCAATTACGGTATTATCTAGACAGGGCAAAACAACTCAGAAAGTCAGACCAGCTCTTTCTCTCTTATGCTGCAGGAAAGAAAGGGCTTCCAGTATCGAAGGTTACTCTTTCCAGATGGTTGACATCTATTATTACCTTTGTCTATGGGTTGAGACACAGGCAACTTCCGTCTAGGCCTAAGGCTCATTCAACCAGGGCACTATCAACATCAACGGCATTTCAAGCAAGGTTACCACTAGATGCCATATGTGCAGCAGCTACATGGGCTTCCAAACATACCTTTATTAACCATTACAAACTTGATATAGCCTCCAGAAATAGAGCTGACTTTGGTTCCACTGTACTCAGGAGTCTGTTCCATTGAGCCACCCAGGACTAAGATGCTAGGGACGCTGTCCCATCCAGCAAGAATGAAGGCGAGAATGACAACTTAACATTAAGAAGTTATGTTCTTACCATAACGTTCCATGTTAGTTGTCTTCTTCTCGCCTTCTTTCTTGCGTCCCTCCCTCCTGCCCCCTAGCCTGGATAGACTAGAGGTCTCTGAGTCCTTCCATTTCTGGAGATACAACATGTTACGGTTTCCCCGTATCCTTAGTGTTACTAGCAGGGAGCCCGGACTTGCAAATGAGGATTATGATATTATATTTATACTATGTCTTAGCCTCCAAATGAGATCTGGGGAGTTAGCGCATGGTATTGTGGGTTATAGGGCTGCCCCGAGCCGGTAAAAATAGCTCTTGAGCTATAGTATAGGCCGAGTCATCCAGCAAGAAAGAAGGCGAGAAGAAGACAACTAACATGGAACGTTATGGTAAGAACATAACTTCTTATTATCTTCTCCATTTCCAGAAAGTATTTTTCTTGTCTCTTCTCTTTTATCCAGTTGGTAACATTTCCTGTTTCCAGTCTATCCCAACCCCTTATTTCATTAACTTAAGATATTCAGTTTAAGTCTTTGTACCATAAGAAGATCTATTCCTCCAGCTGATTCACCCAAAAGCATTACTATAAAATCTCCCCCTCACTGCATGCCTTGTTGTCTAGCTGGTATCATTTGTTTCCAATCTTCAGTATACTTAATATCAACTGCACTGAATATCATGGCCACTTTGCAAGCTTGCATGTAATTTTTAATTTCTGGGACGTCCAGGCCTACCTTATCAGTTGGTAAATTTATAATATTCCAGGCTGTTAATGGTTTTCCACCTTTCCATATAAATTCTTGCATCATCTGTCATAATTTCCTCATATATTTCTGATTGTAGTTTAGCCAAAAATCTTGCACTGTGTATAAAAACTGTGGTAACATGTATAACTTTAATATGTTTATTATTTGTTTTAACTCCAGCTTAATCGTTTTCTAGTTATCATTTTTTTTTCACTTTGGTCAATATTTTTTTTTCATATGTAGCTTATATTGATCCCTTCATTGTGTCTCATAGCTATATCCGTAAATATTTATTTTTTCTTTCCATATGCTCATTTCATGTCCTGCTCTCCCTTCTCCTTGGTGTACATATATCCCTATTGTTTGTCTTGTCTTTATTCACCCTGTAACCAGCCCTGTATCCAAAACTCTGACAAATTTTCCATATTTTGCTTATATCTTCTTTGAATTCTTCTGGGATTAGTAGGATATTGTCCGCATGCGTAGTCATTTTCCTCTGCCTATCCCCCATTCATATCCCTTTACCATTGACATCCTTATCTCTATTGCTAGAGGTTCAAGGTATAGGACAAAGAGTAGAGGAGATAACAGGTATCCCTGTCTAGTTCCTCTTTTTAATATTATCTCATTTGAGAGTATTGGCCTTACCTTTATCCTTGCCAAAGCTCCTTAATATAATCTTCCCAGCCTTTAGGGAAACCCTTCCTCACCATAATTCAAATAGATATTTCCAGTTTACCCAATCATATGCTTTATCTACATCTACAGAAACAATTGCTAACTTTTGTGCATCCTCCATTAGAGCCCTTATTATGTTATCCTCTGTCCTTCTCCCAATAACAAACCTGGTTTAGTCTTCATGTGTTATCTCTGGGATTATTTTTGCCAACCTCTCAGCCATTATTGTCATAAAGCATGTGTAATTGTGGTTTAGTATTAATATCAGCCTGTGTGAGAAGGGAGTTGTCCACTCTGTACCCTCTTTGTATATAATTACTATTACTTTTTTTTTCCATAACATGGGTGGTTCATGCCCCTTCATTATCCTGTTAAACATCTTCTCCTTTTTCTCCATTACTCTGTCCACCACTTTCTCCCACGTTTCTGTTAGCAACCCATCACTACCTGGCAATTTCCCTCTCATCATTCCTCTCATTGTGTCTTCTAGTTCCTGTCTTGTTGCTGGCCTTACTAAATTCCGTTTCCAGTTATCACATATTTCTGGGGATATTAATCTATCCCATTCAATTACTTTTCTCACTCTCCCTCCCTCCTTGTTTATGTCTTCTTCTTCCTTATATACCTTAACATAATAATTTTTGAATTCCTCTGGTATACTTTCCAACATTGTAATTTTCCCCATCCTTCTTGCTCAACTTGTAAGCTCCTCTGTCTACCTGTTGGTGTGTTTGCTGTACTGCTAATCCTTTCACAGCAGTAGCATTGTGTGAAATATATTTTTACTTTTCCTTGATAAAATTCTTAATAAATTCATAAAAAATTAAAAAATAAAATAGAAAATAGAAAAATAGAAATTAATAATTTTTTGATAAAATCATTGCTAAAAGTCTGCTATCCTTCATTTCCTGTAGTTTTTGCTTTAAATGCAGACCTCTTTCCCATATCTGCTAAATACAATTTTACACCAAGTCTTTGAAAATCATCTCTTTCTCCCATCATTGCCCTGCTGTTAATGTTTTCTTTTGTTTCTCTTGCACTTTACCCTGAATCTCTTCTTTTATGTTTTTTTTAAACTCATCCCATGGCCCTTCTCACACTCTTTATCTCTCCCCAAAATTGTATTTATTTCCCTCTACATCCACTCAGTATTTTCTCCCTTTGAGAAAATCCATTCTGGATATCGCCAATGCTTTGGTAAAGTCCTCTCTGTTCCTGTGATTAATTCGATCACTTGCATAGCATGGTCTGATAATTGTAAAAAGATCTCACTAAATTCCCATGACTGTGTCTTTATACTGTGTGTTTATATATGCTCTGTCCATTTGAGTCCAGCAGTGATGTCTCCCTGAATAGAATGTATATCTGTTCAGACTGTTCCCATCTTTTAAGTTCCCATATGTCATTCCATTCTATTGCTTTCAAATATGTTTTAAAAAATTTGCCTTTTTTCATTATCTTTCCTTTCCTATGGACCGTTTCTACCTCTTTCCCTTTTGTGATTATGTTCCAGCCTCCTGTGATTAAATGTATGACATCTTGAAAGGTTACTAATTTTGTTAGGATCCTTCTGATGGTCTTCACATTTTCCCTAGGGGGTAAGTATGTGTTTGCTAAAGTGATCTTTTGTTCTCCCACATACCCTGTAATTGCTGCATACATTCCTTGTTTATTGCCTAATTTGTACTGGTAATGGTTTTCGTCACTAGCCATAATAACTGTCTCTGTCTTTTTCACACACAGGAGGAGTTGATGGCCACTTGATATCCTCCTTTGTTTAATTTTAGTGCCTCTTCTTTAGACATATGTGCCTCTTGCAGTGTCACCATTGAAAGTTTTGCCTTCTTTATATTTTTAAGTGTCCTAGTCCATTCTGTTGGGTTCATCAACCCATTCATAGCCCAATTTTCCATTCATGGTGTAGATTCCATTGCGTTTACTTATTTTCTGTACTTTGCCTCTTCTATAATAGACTTCTGTGGTTCCTTGTTTAGGGTTTCTTGCTTATATATTTGCCTTGGTATCACTTTTGTCTCTTTCTGTGTTCTTTCATTTTCTCTTTTGCCTTTTTGACCGTATACCTCAATTTTCCTTATCCTATATTCTATTTTTTGTTTAGGATATGTTCGTGTACAATTTTTTTCATCACATATTTATAACTGTATACATTGGCCACTAGCCTTTCTATATACAGAAACAATCCTTCACACCATTTCAAGCAGCTCTGTACTGCAGCCCTCTTCCTGTCAGTTCCATTCACCCTCATTCAAGCCAGGTAGATCAGGCTGAACGCATATAGCCTCTTCTATAATAGACTTCTGTGGTTCCTTGTTTAGGGTTTCTTGCTTATATATTTGCCTTGGTATCACTTTTGTCTCTTTCTGTGTTCTTTCATTTTCTCTTTTGCCTTTTTGACCGTATACCTCAATTTTCCTTATCCTATATTCTATTTTTTGTTTAGGATATGTTCGTGTACAATTTTTTTCATCACATATTTATAACTGTATACATTGGCCACTAGCCTTTCTATATACAGAAACAATCCTTCACACCATTTCAAGCAGCTCTGTACTGCAGCCCTCTTCCTGTCAGTTCCATTCACCCTCATTCAAGCCAGGTAGATCAGGCTGAATGCATATAGCGTACCTGGCTTGAATGAGGGTTGCTCAATCAGTAGCATCCTTAAAATCAAAAGCTTGTTAAGATGATGTATTTTACTGTTTTTTATATTTTATAGTTTGTTTAAATATTTATAATATGTATTTTAAAATATAACATCATTTATAACTATTGTTATTATTTACTTAATTTGTTTAGTACAATGTTTAGCTGTATAAGAGGTGCTTGTAGGTAATGTGGTTACACCTTTAAATGAGTTGCTTCAATTATTGATTAATTAACAGTTATTTTATTTAAAGACTGTGCCAAGTGATTTTTTTCTATGTCTGAAGAAGTTTGTCATTTGAACAAACGAAAAGCGCTTAACATTACATTAAAGTTTTTTGGTACCGTCCTGCAGTCTGTTCCGGTGTTCTTTGATTTTATAGCCTTTACATACACTGTTTGATAATAAAATATCTGAACTTTATTGCAGGTAGAAAGACTATTACATTTTCAGTGTTCATAGGTTCATGGGTAGGTACTAGGCTATTGGCCCTAGGGCCTATATAAGCCTAGCCAAAAAGGTACCCTGGCTTTCGCCACCTAAGAAAATTATTTTCCCTATCAAGCAGAGCCACAGAAGTGATCCCCGGGGTGAATTTCCTATTTCCCATCCAATCATCAAGATTTTTCTTGAAGAGTGCTAATGAGGAGCTTTGTTTGACATAGATAGGTAGTCTGTTCCAGAGTATGGGAAGTCTCTGGACAGGAATCTATCCCTCCAGCATGTTCTGTTTATTGTGGTGACAAGGTTTAGGTCCCTAGAGCATGTAGCTCAGAGGGATTGGAATTTCTTTAAGTGGAGCATGTCCAACAGCTCTGGGTTTGACATAGCTTTGTATTTTAGGCAGAGATCACCTCTGAGTAGGCGATATCCGACAGAGTAAAGCTGGAGTTTTTTTAGACCGTCTGCGTAGGACATCTGTTTGAGGCCAGTAATCCTCTTTGTGAGGTATTTCTGTGGTCTTTCCAGTTGTAGATGTTTTGTGAGGTACATACTAAAAGGGGCATTGTACTCTATAATGGGTCTAATGAGTGATGAGTAGAGGGGAACAATAACCTCTTTTTTTCTGGATGAGAAACCTTTTGTGATGAGGTGTGCCACGTAGAAGGATTTCCTGACCACTGTGGCGATGTGATTATCAAAGGAGAGACTACTGTCCACCTGTGTCTCAAGGTCTCTTATCACACTTTCGGTGTTAAGTAGACTTCCGCCTATGTGGTAGTTCATGGGTACAGAGCTTTTACCAAAGGGGATGACAATGCGCTTTTTGGCATTGAGCTTGAGGCCATGGCTTTGACACCAGGCATCTGTTTCAGTGAGACCCTTTTGTAGGATGTCCACATTGTTAGGAGTTTCGATTATGGCTCCTAGTTTGTAGTTATCTGTGAACTTAGTTAGCCAAAGACCTTCTGTGTTAGCTTGTACTTCAGAGAAGTAGATACCAAACAGGAGAGGACCCAGGACTAAACCCAGTGGTACTCCACTTGTCACTGGTCTGAAGTCTGATTTGGAGTCAGCTACTTTCACAGTGTGGGTTCTGTCAGTAAGCCAGTTGGCAACCCATCTTGTGACGTAGGGATTTATACCCAGTTTAGTGAGTTTATCTATAATTCCAGAGTGGGGGGTGGTGTTGAACGCCTTGGAGAGATCTAGATAGGCTGTGTGTACCACCTTACCCTCATCTATGGCTTTGTTGACTGCTTCAAAGAAGTCTATCAGGTTTAGGAGACATGATTTGCCTTTTACAAAACCGAACTGTGTGGAGTCCAGAGTGTGGCGATCTCCAGTGTCTTTGTGAGTTCCATGGTGATACGTTCCATGGCCTTGCAGACCAGGCTTGTCAGGCTAATAAGGCGGTAGTTCCCGGGGTCTGTCGTGACTCCCCCTTTGTGGAGTGGGATAACCGTCGTGGTGTGCCATTCAATGTCAAAGCCTGAGGTGAGGCTATGACTGAACATGGTACTTGGGTGGGGTGCCAGTTCATTCTGTAGTTCGTGTAGAAGGTAGCCTGGGATGTTGTCAGGTCCCATGGATGTTGTGTTCGTGGCTTTGGAGAGTGAGGTTTTTACCTGTGCAGCCATGATTACAGGAAGTTTGCATTCTTCCTGTATAGAGATGGGCCCTTTAGGGCATGAGAGGGGGGTAAAGTTAGCACTGAACCTGTCTGCCAGGATGTTGGCAGTATCAGTTAGTTCTGCATATTTAGTGCCATTTTGCTGTAACTCAGAGCAGATCTGAGTGTTGCCATTGAGATTCTTGACATAGCTATATAATGCTTTGTGGTTGTCTTTAGAATCAGTGGCAGTTTTGTTTTCATGACTAGCTTTGGAGGATTTTATAAGGGATCTCAGCTTCTTACTGAGGCTGACCAGGGAGTTCCTCCAATCATGGGATTTTACTCTTTTTTTGCAACAGTTTATTTCTTCTGCTGTAGAGCTTGTTTATGACAGAAGACCACCAGATTGGCTTCCTTAATGCACTCTGTCTCTTCTAGTGTCCCACGTCTGCTTTCACCTATAGATAGCAAATAATTTAAGTAAGAGGCAGACTTTGCCTTCTTAATAAATTTATGCATAAAACTCAGCTTATCTCATTACATGTATTTGCTCTACTTTCCTTTGCAGGGCCTCCCTTTGGTCAACTAGTGCCCTAGGCAAAAGG
Organism: Protopterus annectens; assembly: GCF_019279795.1. Taxonomy (NCBI): domain Eukaryota; kingdom Metazoa; phylum Chordata; order Ceratodontiformes; family Protopteridae; genus Protopterus; species Protopterus annectens. Next base: position 1,226,017,138 of record NC_056725.1, read on the forward strand.
GCACCACAGCACCCCCCACATCACCTGGTGCCCCCATTCTGGTCTACCTACACCATCCAGATTACTTTTTTCTTCCTTTTTCTCACAGTTTCTCTTACTCTTCATTTTTTTCCTGTATCCATTTCTTTACTACAAAAAAATAAACAAGTAAATACTGGAAAAACGACACTGCTAGAGCAGCGCCCTAGGCAGCCACCTATTTGGCCTATGCCTAAGGCTGGCTATGTTCGCTTTAACACCCAAAAGGCATAGCCATCTAATCTGCCTTATTTTTTCATGCAGCTTTAATTGTGTTTTCCACTTTGCATGTATACTGCCTTGGTCATTTTTCCACTTCATCTTAAAGCTGATCTCATGCTGTCATTAACTTTGTCTTTCCCTTGTAAGACCAAAGTTAGTATGCAGCAAATCCTTGTACTTGTTGACAAATTCTTCAAACCTCAGACATAGACAACCTCCAGTGAAGGTATTGTAGTTAGGTAACTACATTGTAAATAAACCATCATGTGCCACCTGTACTGCATGCAGTTTGAACTCCATAACTAAATAAGTATGTTCAGTCATTAAGCTTAGCTCTTTAGGATCTTGAGCTATATTTACGAGTCATATATACATTGTGTAGGGTTTAACTTAACATCAGAAATTGCGTAAACACCATAACTCTTTTGTCCTCAACTAACCTCTACCTCACTGGTGACAACATTTTGACTGCTCATGTAGACTGCAGTTCCTCCTGGAATACTATTGTACTCCTCCTCATTTCTCTAAACTCACCCTGCACAGTTCCAGGAGGGATGCAAACACTATATATTCAGCATGGATACACACAAATAGCCCTTCACACTCTCAGAAAAAAATAGATGCGGTTAATGTATATCCCAAGTATAAGAAGGCAAAACTTTGATATTAATATAATCTGTCTGTTCCTAACCCATCAGAAAGAAAAGGCTGGTTCACATGCCCACTATCCTCTTAAAAATAAGTCATGCTGTTAGTCTTCTAAATGTGACTCTTGCAAAGCTGTTATCCATAGTTTACCTCTTAAAGTAAAAACTCTGTTTTCCTTAACTGGATTGGTTAAATTATTCACATTTCAAGTTATGAGTCTCATCCTCTGTTTTTTAATAATTGAATCTTTGTAACCTCTTCGGCACTGCACAGTTATGTACTTTTTTGCAAATTGTATGTTTTTTGGTGTTCTAACATGCACACGTTTTGTTTCTGTAACACACCTCTGTTAATTATGTGTAGAACATATGAACAAGCTGAACAAATGTTTTCCTAACCAATTCATAAAATTAAATCCAAGAACATTTAAAATATTTAAATGTATACAGCAGCCATCAAACTTTAAAGACACACTACTGTGTGTGTACAGTCAGCCATATGCAGCTTCAAAACTTGCTAGGGGGTCTTACTTATTCACTTATCCCATCCTCTCCCAGTCACCCAAGTATCCTTCAAACATAACTTGATAGTTTGAATATTCCACTTCTGCTAATCCTGTTGTTCAAAACTCTGTCAAAGTTCAGTATCTTGAGACTATAAAGTCGAAGTCTGAAAATAGCAAAAGTGCATAATCGCGAATTCGAATATCTCAAATTTGCGGTTATGGCTTTACGCTGCATAATGTCCGGGATTGTATGTGGATGGTGTGGTGCCATGTGTGGATTTAGGTGTTATGTCAGGTAAGTGAAGCGAGTGTTTTGTAAGGGTTTTAGGTGGGAGTTTGAGTGTATGTGAGTGTGCTGATATGTGTGATGTGTGTGTGTGAGGGACCGTATAATGTGTGTGTGTGTGTTTGCTTTTGTTTATTGTTTTTGTGATCTCGGAGTTAGTATATATAAGTAGGGGAGTTGGGGGGTTCAGCCCCCCCACATGGGGGTGCAGGGGGGCTTGCCCTCTGCTTATTTGTGTTGTAGGTTTGTAGATGTGTGTTGTTTTGTTTGCTTATGTTGTGATGTGGATGTTGTGGTATATGTGTGGTCTGGTGTGTGATGTGTTTTAGGTGTTGAATTTCGCGGTTTTGGGCTTCGTGGTTTTGGTGTTTCGGTGTTGTGTGGATTCGATTTCATGGTCTCGAAAAACTGAAATTTGAGATTTCAGTATTTTGAGATTATGAAGTGAATCCATTTATATACATACATATATATATATATATATATATACACACACACACACACACACACACACACACACACACACACACACTTATTTATTAATTTATTTATTTATTTTATTTATATATATATATATATTTTTGCATTGTTTGTCCCTGCTGGCAGTCCACCCATTCTTTCCCCATCACTGGAGTAGGGGTCTACTGGGAGGTGCCATCATTCAGACAACCATGTGTGGTGTTTAGAGCTTTTCTTCTTTTTTAATTTCCACCATTTCTAATGCGTGCACCCAAAGAAGTTTAGGGGTATGGCTTGCTGTAGGAAGGCAGCAAAGAAATTCCCTCACTTTTACGAGGATATAAAACAGAGAGAGTGACCATAGAGTTATAGTCTTCTTTGGTACCTTGTTAAATCTTAAGTTGTGCCCACTTGTTTTGAATATAACACAATCCAAAATTTCCAGCTAATAAACATAAAAATGCTGACAATAACTTATTGAAACTCTTGATTCAAAAGCTTTCATTTGCCAACATTAACGTTTTATTCTAAAAATAGACATCATCAGAAAAATTGCTTCATGCCAAAGTTGTACCTTTATTTAAATGATTTTTGCATAAAAGAGTCAAAGTAGGTAAGCATAACATAACCTCAAACTAGCCAATCAGGATATGCATGCCGTTTTATAGCAAAACAGTATCTAATTGGTTGAAAGTACTTAATGTAGAAAGGTTAATCAGTTAGGAAGGATTACACACCTCATTTGCTTACAATTGCCATTTGGCCAATAGGGGAGTGAAAGTACTGGCTACAAGACGAGTTAAGAGTAGGACTTCAGTCCAGGATAAGAAACATGGGCATGTACCCTTGCCTGCTTCTTATACTTGGTGGATCAAATAAATTATGCCTTTGAAAATGCAATTAAGGACAATTTCAAACTATTTAAATATTAACATAGACGTTAAACACAGAAATTACATTCTGCATTTTTCTGTCATACATGATTTGTTTAGTGACTGTTATTGGTTAAAGGCTTGCCTGCCTTTTTAGTGGGGCACTGTAGAATTAAGCAGTAAATTTAATTTTATTTTTTGCAATAGGTAGAAAAATTTGCCCACTTTTATGCAGCTAATTATTTTTCAAGTATCAGCTTAATGTATAAAGTGTGCCCTTTTACTTGGGCCTAAATACAGTCCACAAATTAAATTAGAAGTTTATAGTTTTTTGTTTATCACAATACTTTAAAATACCAAGCCAGCTTTTACAGTGCTAAAAGTAGTTGAGATTTTCTTATTTTTATGGGGTTTTGCAAGTAATGAACAGTTATGTCTGCCTGCATAAAATGTTTCATCAAGCCCACTTTTCCACTTTTATGGGGCTTAAAACTAGCTAGTTTTACCGGTGTATACACTGTTTTTACCTTTATTAAATTATCACTTAAGACATAGGCAAAAATACATCAACAGAAAAGAAAACAAACCATTTTAACATATTTCCATTTAAATATACTGTACATCACATATATTTTCTTTGCTACTGTCGTTGGTGTAATGTTACAGATAATTGCTGAATTCCTGCCTTTCACTTAAACCTCACTCCTCCTCCATCAGAGCATTTTTATGCATGTATTCCCACAATTTCCATTTACTTCTGTGTAATTTGCTCCTTTCCTTTTCTAAAGATCCATATTCCCGCTCTTATTTCTTTTATAATATTTAATGCCTCAAGTACAGTTGGTGTAGATTTTGATTTCAATTTTCTAGTACCTACTTTTTTGGCAGCCAACAGAATTAAATTTAATAAGGCTTTACTATGTCTAGGTAATTCAGATCCTGTATCCTATCTCAAAAATAATTGTTTCCTTACTTGCAGCCATTTGCTTACCCAATATTTCTGATAGAGTACTCTGTAGGGAATTTTTAAAATCTGACAACTCATTACTCCAAAATATATGTTCCCAGTTACCTCTTTCTTCTCCGTAACACCTCCACCAGTTGTTATCTTCCTTTAAAGTCTGCTTGGGGTATAAAATACTTATGCAAACATTTCCAAGCAATAATCCTAAACCTTCTCGACTTGGTTGTATTCTTGGGAGCCATACATATGTCTTCCCATTGTTTTCCTGAAACTGCTTTTCCAGTCCCTCTTCCCAAACTTTTCTAATCTCTTCTGATTGATTCTTACACTTACCATGCAATATTTCATGTGCCCTACATATTATCCCTTTTCTAACAGCTGTTTCCCTTCTAGATTATAAAAACTCTAACAGAGCAGGTCTTTCACTTAAAATTCCCTTATCCCTTGCTGTTTGCCTGTACTCTTGAGATCAAGCCCTGGTAGGGAAGGCAGTTTCTAGCCTGCAATCCAAATATCTTCTTGGCAGCATCCCATTCTGTTACCTTTTCTGCTTGAGTTATTTGCTCTGGATATCTTGTTTCCTTTGCCAAGTTTCTCCAGTAAATTCCAGACCTCTCTTGCCTATTTTCTGTACACTTACTTGCTGTCATGCCTATTGGCAAAGTCTCCTTTCTCAATTCTCATATTGGAGTAGTTCTTAGACTATTTTCTACTACTTTATGAATATAATATTCTCTATGACTGTTATTATTCTCCTTAAGGATCTGCATTCAGAATCCCACTCTGTCTCTCTCTCTCTCTCTCTCTCTCGAACTTCCCCTTGCCATATCATCATACCTTTCCACTTTAAATTACAACCTTCTGCTTGTGTTTTATATATATCACATATACATACATACATATATATATATATATATATATATATATATATATATATATATATATATATATATATATATGTGTATATATATATATATATATATATATATATATATGTATATATATATATATATGTGTGTGTATATATATATATATCAGCCTTAATTGTGTAGCTTTAAAATATCCCTTCTAATCAGGTAAACCTAAGCCACCTTGTTTCATTGGAAGGATCAACTTTTGACAGCATTAATGGAACATTGATGATCCAGAGGGAAGCAGAATGTAAGAAAATACCACTGTTGTTGGTAGGTGTAGATGCAGAGAAAACATTTAACAGAGTAAGCTGGGATTTTATGAGTAGGGCAGTGGCAGCATTTGCATTCCTTGATACAATAATAAGGTTAACTTAGAGGACATATGAGGGATTAGAGGCAAAAATTAAAGTGAGAGGGTTCCCCTTTGATAGGTTTTGTCTGAACAGAGGAACTTGGTAGGGGTATCCTTTTTCTCATTTATTATTTGTGTTATAATTAAAGACATTGGCAAAGAAAACAAAAGACTCAGAAATTCAAGGATATAATTGGTACGGTAATCAAAAGTTGGCTTTATTTGATGCAGTTTTATTTCTTACCTGATAAAACCAGTGTGTGCCCCACAGTGTGTGCATCTCAAATGTTGTGGAACATTTTGAGACAGTTTCACCTCTTTAGTGAATATAAAAGTTAATGAACATAATGCAAAGGCTTATAAGCTGTAAACTATGTAGACACGAGTTGGTTCAGCAATAGCCATATTTATGGGAACATGATAAAATGAAGCATTTAGGACTATGGATTTAAAAGGATTTTTGTTATGGCAGCTAAGGATATGTGGGAAGAGACTAAACAAAAGATAATACAAAAACTGAGGAACGTGAAGCTCTTGTTTTTTGGATGTGGATAGCAAGATACAAGAAGTTAAAATGTTTTTAGTCCCTTATACGTACAGGTCAAGCATATTTTTTATCAGCTAGAGGAGATGTTGTGAACAATAATTAATGATGAGTTAAAGGATTTTATCTGGGAGGGAAAGATGGCAATGATCAAGTGAGCTAAGTTGATCCTTCCTGGAGAACAAGATGGGTTTGGGTTAACTGGTTTGAAAGGAAGTTTTAAAGCTACACAGTTAAAGCTATAATTTAAAGTGGAAAGGGATGATAATGAAGTAAGGGATAAATTCAAAAAAAATTGAGAGCATGGGATTTTGGTTGTAGATCCTTAAGGAAAATAACAGCCATATGGAATATTATATTAAAAAGTATTCTAAGAACTAAGCCAAAACAAAAATGGAGAAAGGAGAATCGAAGGAGGTTAAAAAAGATTGGGAAGAGAAATTGGATAAGCGGTTCACAAGAAAATGACAGGATGTATGTTTGGCTCCCAAATATGCAACAAAAAACAATGGCAGGATGTATGTTTGGCTCCCAAATATGCAACAAAGTCTAGAAGATTTAAGATTTTTGCTTGAAAATACTTGCATAGGTACTTTTATACTCCATGCAGACTCCAAAGAATTTTTCCTCAGGTAAATGGCAAATGGAGGTGTGATGGGGAAGAAAGAAGTAACAGGGAACATATGTTATGGGAGTCTAATGGCAGACTTTAAAAATTCCCTAAAGCATATCCTGTCAAAAATATTGGGTGAGCAAATGTGTGTAACTAAGAAAATTATTTTTTGAGCAGGGATACTGGATGCCTAGACATAGTAAGGTCTTGTTAAGTTTAATCTTGGTTGCTGCCAAAAAAACAATTACTAGAAAATGGAAATCCAAGTCTAAACAAACAGTATTTGAAGTATTGAACATTGTAAAAGAGAGAAAAAAAATGGAAGTGGGATCTTTAGAAAAGGGTAGGGGGAAGTTGCATAGAGAAAATGGAAACTGTGGAAACGGTAAATGCAGAATAATGTTTTAGAGGAGGAGTGTGGTTTAAGGGAAGGAAGAAATTGATCAATTTATGTAATGTTGGATTGATAGTTCTACAAAAGAATAAACATGATGTATAATGTTTCAACTGGAAATATATTAATATTGTTTGTTTTCTTTTATGTAAATGTATATTTGTCTATCTCTTTAAGTGATAATTCAATACGAATGTTTACAAAATAGTCATAAACAGGATTAAGCTGAAATCAAGCTATTAAAATCATCATATTATGTACTTGTAAACAAGTCCTGAGAAAACATAAGTAAGGTTGAAGTCTCCATGGAAGGCAAAGTTAATCAGCCCAGAATGTCCTTGAACATATCTATGATTGTTCTATGAATGGGTGAGATCTGACCTCATGGTGTGATGCATTCAAAACTCACCAAACATGACCAGAAAACGTATCCACTTGCCAAAATTCATTTGAACAATTTATTGCTGCAAAAACAAGTAGTGAAGTGAAATAAATAGACCAATTTTGACAAAAAGCCTTCCACAGTACTGTACAAAACAGTAAAACATGCCCACTTAAATACAAGATGTTAAGTGCAAAACCATTTTTTAAAATTCAGTATAAATCCTAATGCATATCTTTATTTAGTCCTAAATCTTAAAGTAAATGTATTAACAAATATGAACTTATTTAATAATGAATACTGACATAATAAAGACTTTCTATGATAGACAAATAGCATGTTAAATCTAGGTTAATACATTTTTTAAGTTCATTGGTTCATAGGTAAGTACTAGGTTAGCTGCCGTTGTAGGCCGTTTTAAGCCTAACCAGTTTCCCTCAAATGTGAAAATCATACTCAGTACCTTGTGTCTCTGAGGTAAACACTAACCATTATGCTAACCGTCTCACCAAATATTTGTTCTGCTTAGAATTGAGTTGCTGACAGTAGGATATAGACTCATGCTGTTCTGAGTATGTGCACATGCAGCAGTTGAATGCAGTGACATTAGAACCTCTACTTAACTAGTTATACAGTCTAGAAAACCCATGATATAACACAAGTGCCACAGCACAATTCAAATCCTGTGAAAACAAAGCCCATAATGTAATTATCAAATAATGTTCCTTACTGGGTAGAATCTTGGTCCACCATAGTTAAAGTGAAGTAGGCAGAATTCTTTCAATCCCTATAAAAGTTAAGACAGCCCTCTGATATTTCTTAACATGTTTATAAAAGGCATTCATCTCTGTTTTACAATGAATGTCACTCAGTAAAGTGTCCCAATGCCAGAGTATCATCAATCATTGAAATAATTTGGTATTAAAACCAAAAGTAGTAATTAGTGTTAAAGAATCAACAGATCTATTTTGACTCGTATAATGTTGCAGTAGTTCAGATCTATTCTTGGCATCAGCAACAATAGTTACACATGGTTGGTGGATTTGTGCTTAATAATCTAAGAATTGTTAAAGGCTCAGAAGAATGAATTTACCATTGGCCAATGCACCAGAAGACTAAATTCAAAATACTGATCTTCCTACCTGTCCTCGGTGGCCCTGATGTGGGATGGTGCTAAAAGGTGAATTGTTACAAACAGAGATAAAAGTAACCAGTTTAAAATTAAAATTTTAGTGGTTGGCCTAGAGGTAGAATGACACAAGAAGTGTTCACTCCAGGTATCCCCTTCCCACCCACAAAGCACAAGTGGGGAGCTGACCAGTCTCCAGCAGTAAGTTAGTACTGCCCAGTGTGTGCCCCATAGTGTGTGCAAACCCTCTTTCCACCCACAGGACAGATAAGCAGGCCATGCCCTTTCACTCCTTCTCAATCAGCCTAGCTTCACCAGTACTAGGGCTATTAGCTTAATTTCAGTCTCCTGGATTGTCATTAGGAATTCGTCTCCTGCACCGCAACGTCATCCTTGTTGCTGATTTACATTACTAGTTGTCAACTAGACAGTCAGATCTACTGAGAGATCCTCTAGTCATCTCAGATAAACAGCATGCATTTTAAGCTCAGCACACCTCTGGAGGGATAAGAGCTACCCACTGTCATCAGTGGGACATACAAAATACACCTAATCAGAAAAGCAGACTTTCACAGTTAAGCACAATAAGAAATTACTTTTATAGCATTTTAGGTAGAGCTTGTCCATTTACATGATAGCTATAATGGTATAGTAGTACATTACTCTGACTATAGTTTACAGGGTCTTGGGTTCAAGACTTGGCAGGGCTGATAATTTCAACTGCTTTTTACTGTCCTTTTGTTGTGAGATAGTGCTAATATCTGATGTGAAGTTGTTAAATCTCACTGTTTATTCTCACTGATGGGTTCGGAACCGATCCTCGGCTCCGACATGGCCGATAGCAAAGCTCAAGGTTTGCCAGTAGCTCGAGACCAAGCCCCTTATCCCACAATGCACTGCTGGAATTACCTCAGATCTAGTTTGCTGCGGCAAGAGAGATCTTGGTGATCCAGTTAGCTCGGACCATTTTGATAAATTGCAAGTTTTAAAAAACTTTTTTTCTTCTCTTTTTGAGAGATTATTCATATTTAGTGTGTGTGTGTGTTTCTTGTAAAAAATAATAGTTTAAAGTAGGTTAGATTGTAGTGATAGTGCCCTGTGCTGGCTTGTTTTTCTTAGTTTTTGGCCCTTTCTTAGCCCTGTTTAGTTTAATAATTTTTACTTGTTCTTACTATATTGTTTAGTGTGGGCTTAAGTTAGCCCTGTATTTAACCTTTACAGGTTAATTTTGTGGTGTGTCTTATAAAATGTTGGATGAGAGAGAAAAGTCTCACCCCAAATCGGGGTTTAAGAAATGCCCAGATTGTGGACAGAAAATGTCCATCACGGACGGACATGTCCAGTGTGTTTACTGTCTGGGGGGCTAAACACCTCCAAGACTCCTGCAGTATTTGCCACTCTTTTTCATCTAGGGTTCTCTTAGAGAGAAGGAGAAAACTCATAGATAGGGGGTTGCTGCAGCATATTTTTTCTGAGGCGGTGGGTAGCCAGGAAGGTGCCAGCACTTCTTCTGAATCTTCAAAAACTTCTGATTCTAAACAATCCAAGAAGGCAAAGAGATCAGAGGGTACAGGGTCATTGGTTCCACAGTCCTCGGAACAGAGTATCCCTTTGGTTTGGAGCCAGCTCCCAGTCTTGGAGCCGGTCTCTGAGGTTCCCTCATCTCCTCTGCTCCAGTCAGCACCTTCAGTGCATTCCTTGAAGTCTTTGGTCAGCCTCTCTGATATGGACATGGATCGGCTAGAGCAGAAGATTCTAACGGCACCAGGACTTGCTAAATTGTTGTCGGCCCCGACCACTTCGTCAGAGCCGTAGACCATTGAACCAGATCTGACTACTCCTCCTCTGAGCCGTACTGGACTCTCGGAGCCGAAGGAGCCCGAACCAATGCTTGTCGAACCTTTGGAACAGAGACTCGCACCAGTGTTATCGGTTCCATCTACTCGGATGTCCTCGGCACTGACCAAGGACGCCAGGAGCCGACACTCTCCTGTCAGGTCCAGGGAGGATAGTCGGACAGATTTGTCAGTGCTAACTCTTCCTCTCGGGGCTTCGGCTGGGATGAGCTCGGCTCCTACCTCGGGCATGGAGCCCATGGTTTCGGTGCGGGAGGATCGGACGGTCCCTCTGGATCCGTCTACCCCTTCTCATCGGAGCCATGGTGCTTTCGATGCTGTGAGGAGAGTCCTGTCTCCTAAGACATCATCGGCACCAGTTTGAGCTTCCTTCTCCCCTCAAGCTCCTGTGTCCACTTCTACGTCTATCGTTCCCCCCAAGAGTAGAGACCCCAAGCCTCAAGTGTCCCCACAGGGCGTCCCGTGCTCTTCCAAGACCTCCCCAGATCTCCCCACTGAGGAGGTACCCAGGAAGAGACTGTGCAAGAGGAGGCACTTAGACTCCCCACAGGAGTCTTTGACATCCGACATGGACTTAGATGAGTTAGAAGGGTCCCCTCGATCCCCCTCTGAGGATATCTCCTTTGCGGAGATATTAGAGATCCTTAGTCAGAGGGGCGATTGGCAGTCCAAAACCCCTACTGAGGATGAGTCAGTGCTCTTGAAGGCTTTTGGGTCTCAACCTTCCACTTCTAGGGTGTCTCCGCCTTACTATGAGCTCATGGAGCTGATCTCTTGTAAGGCGTGCGAGTCACCGGAGGCCATGGAATCTGTCCCTCGGAAGCCGAATAAGTTCATCTCTGCCCTGGTGGACAAAGCCTTTTTGACCAAAGGAGTGCCTTGTTGATGCCATGGTGGTAGCTGCAGCCACCAAAAAGGAAGTGTCGGAAACATCTGCATCTATCCATCCTCCTAACAGAGATTCTAGGATCATGGATAGATATGGGAAATGCATGTTTAGTTCAGCGACTTTTTCTCTGCGATCGCTGAACTATTTAACCCATTTTATGAGACTGCAAAGTGATCTCCTGAAAGAGCTAGGAGATACTCTCCAGGGTACAGTAGCTGCAGGGGTTGCCGACAAAGTCAACACACAGCTTGCTACCCTAAACTCGGTTGTAAACTCGTCCATGCGTCTCATATCTTATGCAGCTGATTGTTTCGAGTAGAGCCGCTAGTTCAGGCATTGCAATGCGGAGACAAGCCTGGATGTGTCTCTGTTCCTTTGCGGAACCCTTTAAGTCTTCCTTTATCAACATCCCATTTGATGGCTTGTCACTGTTTGGGCCTAAAGTAAAGGAAACTTTAACCAGGAGTGAGGAGGAAGGCAAGACCCTATCTGCCGTTGGAGTCCATTTTTCTACCCCTACTCTGCCCTACCCCAAGGGTCCTAGGGGAGGGAAAATCTGGTTCCGAAAAGCACAGGGAGCCTTTCAGGACACACGTGGAGAAACCCCCTCTAGAGGCAGAGAAGGGAGTTACAATGGAAGACGCCACCCGCACGGCAGAAGGGGTCCGCAGCAACAGGGTGACAGAGGCCAGTTCTCTGGTCAGCCCTACCAGCGCTCCTGAAAGGGGGCCCGGCTGTTCGGCTCTGGAGGCAGTCGGGGGTCGCTTGTCTTTGTACCCAGAACCCTGGCTAAACATAACATCAGATACATGGGTACAAAGCATAATTTCCAGAGGATGTTTCATACCGTTCTCTTCCCCACCAACTCCTGTAAGCAGAATCCCAGATGTTACACCCAATCTCAGGGAACAAGCAATCCTAGAGGTCCAAAAATTGCTAGAAAAAAAAGAGTCAACCAACCAGTCCCAGCAGATCAAGTTGGATTCAGAACTTACTCAAGATTCTTTTTGGTACCAAAGAAAACAGGGGACTGGAGACCTGTCTTGGACCTCAGCAAACTCAACCAATTTGTAAAGAAAGAGAAGTTCCGAATGGTCCCGCTTCAGTTCATTCTTCCCTTCCTAGGGAAAGGCGATTGGATGTGCTCCATAGATCTCAAGGACGCGTACTATCACATAAAGATGAACAGATGCTCCAGGGGTCACCTGCGTTTCCGGCTGGGAGCCAATCATTACCAGTTTCGCGCCCTGCCCTTTGGTCTCACTACAGCCCCCAGGGTGTTCACCAAATGCATGGCAGTGGTCATGGCTCACCTGAGGCGTCTAGGATTCCAGGTGTTTCCATACCTAGACGATTGGCTCCTCACTGCTACCACCAGGCATCAATTGACTCAGGCACCACAATATACTCTGACACTCTGCCATCAATTAGGCATTACAGTCAACTTTGAAAAGTCTGCCTTATTGCCATTGCAGCATACCATTTTTATAGGAGCAGAGTTAGATACCTCAACCACCACTCTACGTCTTCCAGTCGAAAGAGTCTCAGTTCTTCGCCAACACGTCATCTCACTGGTGTCAAAGAACAAAGCTACAGCAGCAGAGGTCTTGAAGGTACTAGGTTTGATGGCAGCAGCAATCCTAGCTGTACCACTCACAAGGATGCATATGCGAATCCTTCAATGGCTCCTCTTCGCTCAGTGGTCCTACCAAAAGCTACCGATGCACTACATGATTCTCATCACAGATTCTTGCAAGAGAGACCTTCAGTGGTGGTTGACATCTCTTCATGTTACAATCAGAAGACCCTTTGTTCTCCCCCCCTCCCAGTAGCCATTGTGACCATGGACGCTTCCCTGGTAGGGTGGGGGGGCATTTTCAGGGAAAGACTGCCCAAGGCACATGGAGGGATCAAGAGTCACATCTGCATATCAATGTTCTGGAGTTGAGAGCAGTACTTACTTTCAGGACTCTCTTCCTCTAGGGACAATTGCAATTCAGCTGGACAACATGTCAGTGGTGTGGTACTTGAACAATCAAGGTGGAACCAAGTCTTACCCCCTTTGTCGAGAAGCACTCAGGGTATGGCAGTGGGCTGTATCATCCCACCATTTTCTGATAGCAACGCACATCCCGGGGAAATCCAATGTGATAGCGGACAAGCTAAGCAGGGCAATACTGTTGCCTCACGAGTGGTCTCTCAACCAACGAGTTGCGGATCTGATTTTCCTCAAATGGGGCCAGCCTTGCTGCGACCTCTTTGCCAGTCACATTAATACCAAATGCAGAAGCTACTTTGCCCTAATACCACCTCCGGGACATTCTCTGAGAGACGCACTCGTACACGATTGGCCTCCGGGTCTCCTATATGCATTCCACCTATTCCATTGATACCCAAGTTTTACAGAAAGCAAGGTTGCTGGGAAGGACAGTTATCCTCATAGCTCCCTACTGGCCTCGACAGATTTGGTTCCCCTTCCTTCACCATCATCTGCTGGAGGACCCATGGATCCTGGACCCAGTTCCTAACCTTCTGACACACCCGTCAGGGTACCTCCATCCTTCACTGCAGTCCCTAAAACTGACTGCTTGGCTAATCCACTTCCCTTAATTGCCAGGCTTCATTCACTCTCAGATGATACAAGACAAATCCTTTTGTCTTCTCACAAGCCATCCACCAGGAAACTGTAACGCAGTAAGTGGAACAGGTTCTCAGTTTGGGCCAATATACAGAAAATCGACCCTTTACGAGCTCCTCTATCTTCCATTTTAGAATTTTTGACAAAGATTTTTAAAGAAGGAACAGCAGCTGCCACAGTTCGAGTCCAGTTAGCCGCCATATCAAATTTCCACCTTGGATTCGATGGGTTGAATATTATGAGCCATAAGTTATCTAAGGCTTTTCTTAAAGGTGCCTTTCACATGAGACCTCCTGTCAAAATTCCTTATTCTCCCTGGAATTTGAATTTTATGCTGTCTGAAATTATTCTCCCCCCTTTCGAACCAGCGTCTTCTTGTGATCTCAAATATTTGTCCTGGAAGACAATATTTCTGGTAGCCATTACTTCTGCCCACAGAGTGTCAGAACTTCAAGCATTATCTGTTAGGCTTCCTTACATGATTTTCCATGCTGATAAAGTATCTCTCAGAACAAACCCCTCCTTTTTGCCTAAAGTCTCTTCTGAATCATATATCAATCAGGTCATTAAGCTGCCAGTATTTTTTCCCAACCACTCTAACAAATTGGAATACATGCTACACAAACTTGATGTACACAGACAGCTCAGATTTTATCTTGACAGAACTAAGGATATTAGAAAATCAGATCAACTTTTTCTATCCTTTTCGGAAGCCAGAAAAGGTAATCCAGTGGCTAAAACAACTTTATCTAAATGGTTATCAGATTGTATATCCTTTGTTTATGCGAATGCTAGCATGCCATTGACACACAAACCTAAGGCTCATTTTGACAAAGCCATTTCTACATCTTCTGCTTTTCAAGCTAAATTGCCCCTTGACAATATTTGTGCTACAGACACTTGGTCTAAGCCTCATACCTTTATCATGCATTACAAAATAGATAAGGCTTCCAGGGACAGGTCTTCCTTTGGTTCCACGGTACTGAAGAACATACTTCCATGAGCCACCCAAGATTGAGGGTGCTAGGGACGCTACCCATCAGTGAGAATAAACGGCGAGATTTAACAACTTCACATAAAGAAGTTATGTACTTACCGTAACGTTCCATGTGAGTTGTTTATCTCGCCTGTATTCTCATGTCCCTCCCTCCTTCCCCCTCCTGGCTGACTGTTGACTTAGAGGCTAGTCCTGGTTATTCAATATTTCTTCTTCCCCTTCGGGAAGTGTTTCTTTGTAGAAATAAATAAAAGGGTATATATATATATATATATATATATATATATATATATTGTTACTCGCAGCAAACAAGATCTGAGGTAATTCCAGCAGTGCATTGTGGGATAAGGGGCTTGGTCTTGAGCTACTGGCAAACCCTCAGCTTTGCTATCGGCCGTGTCGGAGCCGAGGATCGGCTCCGAACCCATCAGTGAGAATAAAGGCAAGATAAACAACTCACATGGAATGTTATGGTAAGTACATAACTTCTTTTTTTTTTGTATTGCTAGTGTTTTCATCTATGTACCCTTGTGCATGTAGTCATTCTTGTTTCACATTTCCTAGCATTTTTCCTTTCAGGGTTAGTGCCTCCCTTCTTGGAGCAGGAAAGCTCTGAGGCTTTTGGCACTCTAACTGCCTTTTATATTGAGGTTCATAGGTGTTTACCAGGCTAATGACCGCAAGGGCCTTTTTAAGCCTAGCCATACATCCCAAATTTCTGACACATTCTGATACCCTTGATAAGTGTAAGCATGGGCCTGGGAGATGCACCATTGTTCAGGTTACCTCTGCAGATTAGAGACGTAGGTGCCAAACCAGGGATGAATTTCCGTTTTTCTACCCATTTGTTCAAGTTGCATTTGAATTGGATTAGGGAAGAACTCTGCTTCACATGGATGGTGGAGCCAGTTCCATAGATGAGGTAGTCTCTGGGATACATACCGATCTCTCCAGCAGGTCCTATTTATATCACAGGCAAGTTTTAAATTTTTAGAACATGTAATTCTGGTGCTGTTTATTTTGTGGATATGCAGGAGGTCCATCAGAGTTGGGTCTGACAATGCCCTGTATGCCAGGCATAGATCTCCCCTGAAAAGACAGTAGGAGACAGAATACAGGGATAGGTCCCTGAGGAGGTATGCATAGGACATATTACTTACTCCCTGTATTCTTTTAGTGAGGAACCTCTGTGGGTGTTCCTGTTGTTGGATATGCCAGGTTAGGTATATACCAAAGGGGGCATTGTATTCAATGACAGGTCTGATGAATGCCGAATACAGTGAAACAATGACTTCCTTGGACTTAAATGCCATACCTTTGTTTATAAGTTGCGCAACATAGAATTATTTCCTCACCACTGTAGACATGTGATGATCAAAGGCTAGATTACAATCTATGTGTGTCCCTAAGTCCCTGACTACTGGGTCAGTTCTAAGGGGTGTGTTGTCAATATGATAGTTACCGGGGTTGGATGACTTCCCAGAGGATACCATTATGCATTTGTTGACATTTAGTTTTAGTCCATGGCTATGACACCAGTTGTTTATCTGTGTCAGCCCCTCCTGGAGAACATTTGGGTCAGTGTGAGATTCAATGACAGCTCCTAACTTTAAATCATTTGCAAATTTAATCAACCAGAGACCACTGACATTGGCCTTGACTTCTGAGACATAAATGCCAAAAAGGAGCGGTCCAAGGACTGATCCCTGAGGGACTCCACTTGTGACTGGCCTCTTTGTAAAGGTGGACTCCCCAATTCTAATTTCCTGGGTCCTGTCTGTGAGCCAGTTGGCTATCCCCTGGGTGACATATGGGTTTGTACATAACCTCCTGAGTTTGTCAACAATACCTGAATGGGATATTGTGTCAAATGCCTTGGCCAGGTCAAGGTAGGCATGATGAACGACTTTGCCCTCATCCATTGCTTTGGTAACCTTCTCAAAGAGGTCCACCAGGCTGAGTAGGCATGAGCTGCCCCTGATGAAACCAAACTGGGTTGGGTCCAGTGTCTGGAGGTTTACTGTATCTCTCTTGATCATCTCCATGATAATTCTTTCCATGGCTTTACATATGAGACTAGTGAGTTTCCCGGGTCTGTAGATGGCACACCTTTGTGCAGAGGGATGATTGTTGCCTTTCTCCATTCATGAGGCACAAAGCCTGTTTGGAGGCTGCAGTTAAATAGTAATTCCAGAGGCCTTGATAGGTCATGTTTCATGCTATTTAAAAGGCATCCTGGGATACTGTCTGGCTTCATTGATGCAGTGTTCTTGGTCTTAGAGAGACCATTAAGGACCTGTTCCCTAGTGATAATAGGGGGAGTTATATTTGATAATATTTCCTGAGGGAAGGTTAAGGAGGAGAGAGGAGTAAAGTTGGAGCTGAATTTATCAGCCAAGAGGTTTGCTGTATCTTTTGGCTCAGTATAGGTGTCTCCATTTACAATGAGCTCTGCAGACAGTTGTGTATTGCCTTTGAGGTTTCGGACAAAGTTAAAGAATGCTTTGTACTTGTCCTTGGCCTGGGATGCCAAACTTTCCTCAAATTTGGCTTTGGTAGACTTTATTTGTCCTGTGAGTTATTTGTTTAGTTTGATGAGAGTGCTTTTACCCTGCTAGGTGCCGCTCCTCCTAATTTTTGCCATGATTTTCTTCCTCCTGTTATACATCCAATTGATTTTGTGATTCTGCCAGGGTGGCTTGTTTTTTGAGTTAGTTTTCTACTTCTTCCTGGTGCAGCTATTAACATGCTTGTTCAGGGTTTCTATGAGCAGTTCTGCATAGGCAGAAGTGTTCTCATGGTTTATGGGGGCTTGAAATGTTGCTAGGTTCTCACTTAATAGCAGGAGGTTAGCCTTAGAATAGTTCCTGAATATTCCAGGTTTTGCTGGACGTCTAGGTTTTATTTTTTACTTCAAAGGAGACCTTTTTGTGGTCTGCCCTTATCAGGGAAGACATTACAGTAGGGGGTGTGCAGCAGTCTCCCATATTAGTGAGGACCAGATCCAGTATGGTTGCACCCCTGGTTGGTGGATTGACTATCTAGTCCATGGAGTTTGTGTTTACAAAATCCAGGGATCTCTGTGCATTTACATTTGATGTTGTATAGGATTCCTAGTTAATTGTGAGTTAAAGTCACCCATGAATGTGGTATTGGGTTGGATGGTATAGTCAAGCAAAAAGCAGAATGTGGTGTTTCTCAGGTTTCTCGTGTGAAAACTTTGTGTATATCAGGCCATCCTAGAAAGGTAGGCCATGTGGAACCAACATTTTTGATAAGAGCATCTGGTTAGGGAAAAATGTAATTTTATGATTCACTGTCTATTGTTAGTGTTAGGAAAATAAATGCTTCTCGCATAAGCAATCAAGAAGAAAAAGTATAAGAACTGAATGAGGAAGTCTAAGTGCAGTTCAATTCTCAGATCACTTTGCTACATTGCATATGTCTGCATTACATTTATTGTAATAAGAATTGCTTGCAAATATTCTTGAGATTCCGTTCATTTTACAAATAAATACTGTTAACATAGCTACCTTACTAAAGGCATACAAGGCCTAAACAACATGTCCTACTTGGACTGACTCAAAGCCTGTCGCACCTTACTCAGTATTCTACAGACTGCTAAGAGGTGACCTGTGTCTGACCTGACATACAAGGCATCCTTTGACCCAATACTGACGGCTTACTGTACATCAGCAAGTCAAATGGCATCAGAAATGCTCAGTATTGGCATCTAAACCTTTTCAGTAACATCACCAGAATGATTTGGAGGGACAGGTATATCTTGCAGAGAATACCGCTGCTTTGGAATAGACAACCCATCCACATAAAGCATAGTTCATCCCTGTGCTTGAATCTATGGATGGGAAATGGAAAATTTACCCCAGCACTGCCCTTCTACTGCTTATAGAGGCAGCTCCTAAATGCTATATCCCATGCATGAGTCCCCTCAAATTAACTGTGGTATGATCCCATTTATTCTCATTAGGGGTAATATATGATTATTGACCATGTGATGGATAAGCCCAATCTCTAACCAAGGGGATCGGTTAAATCAAGCACAAAAAGGGAAATTGACAAGGCTTAATATGACCCACAACAGCAGTTAGACTGATAATTACCTATGAACCTATAACAGATGAAAATATGTATTCTTACTGATTATTATATTGAAAGTTTGCGGTTCAAATCCAGCAGTCAGAAAGTATAGTTTTTGACATTTGGAGTCATATCATTGAATATTACAAGCAACTCTTAAAGATTCACTTGTAAGTATTCTTAAGCACAACTGTACTTGTCTTTTTAAAGTTGTGTGTGTGTGTGTGTGTGTGTGTGTGTGTGCGTGCATTAGAAAACAAGAACAGGAATTTTAAGTTGTAAAGCATTTGTTAGGAGTTCAAGATCCAGCTCTTACAAGGAATGTAACTGCAAGTGAGTAGTAGTGCCATTTTGCTACTTAGCCTGCATCATGGATGTATAAGCTTCCTATAATCATGTTACATTTCAGTTAATTAAATGATGGTGTTATGCAGCTGTACTGTCTTGTATGTACTACAGGCAGAAAATAGTGGTAAGGAAAGTGGTATAAGTAAATTCTTGCTCGTCCCCTCCTCTTACTGTGCCACCTGAAAATTTCAGTGCATTACATTACATTGACAGTAGCAAACCTGCCCTCTTCTATCAACTAAATTGTGTGACTGTTTTGGTCAGCCATGATGTTAGGTATAGTTGTAAAGCCCTGATTAGGACAAACACAGTCAACCCAGGCTCAATTAGTGGCTTTGGGATCTGAAAACCCAGTGAAAGAAGGATGTGCATACTTATCCTTGGGGGGAGGACACACACACACACACAAACACACACACACACACACACACACACACACACACACACACACACACACACACACACGAGCCTGTCATATTGGAATTCTGTTGGAGGGCTAGAAACGTGCAAGGAGAGGATAGGCAGAGGACATTGGCTGAGCTGCTGCTGCTGTGGATATGGAGTAAAATGGTGCACATCCCCATAGCATGTCTGATCATAGGACTTAGCTGTGCATGTGGGAAGTGTAATGGAAAGTTAGGGCTTAAAGGCCCCCCCCCCAAGGCAGTAACTTGACACTGCACTGGGATGGCTCAATCTCCTCACCAGCCCTAAACATGAGTATGTCTACGAGTGTTAATGAGAGCCCAATGGACAAGTAGAGGTGCCACTGGCAGCTGATGGTCAGCTGCAGGGAAGCAATGCAATGCAAACAGCAAATCTAGAGGTTGAGCTGGTGACCCCTTTACCCCTCAGCATTAAATATAATATGTCAAAGAAAAAGCATTTTAATTATTTTATTTATTTATTATTATTTTATTTACATTTGTTTACTGGGAAATTCCGGCTGGACACAGGTCCTTTTTCAGCGGAGGCCCGGGGAGAAAAGCTCCACAGAAAGACATGGTAGATGGGAAAACAATAACAATAAAGGTATGTATACAGTAGAGGTGATCATGACATGGAGAAATACAGGAGCAAATTAGGTACAATTGAGTAGTAAGCTCTAAATTACAAACATTGAGAAATAAGAAGTAAAACACAGTGATACAAATTATCTAAACAGTAACTAGATAACAATAATAAAAGACTAAATGATAACTAAATCCTGGAAGGATTAACAAGCAGTGAGTAATCTTTAGTTCAGTTTTATAGTGATAGAGGGGATACTCTATCTAAATCAGGGAAAGGAGGGGTTATTAGATGGGGTTTGGACAAGGACAAAGCCAGTGAGAACTTAGGTGAGATTTTTAAGTGCAGTCTTAAAAAGACTGCAGGAAGGAAGGGTAGTTATGGTAGTGGGAAGGTTGCTCCAAAGCTTGGATATAGCACAGGAAAAATAGTGCTTCACCTGTTGAGTTTTTGGCTGTGGTAACCTGGAGTAGATTTTTGTTGCAGGAGCGTAGTGGTCTGGAAGAGTGGTAGGGTTGGAGAATTGTATGGAGTGATGGGATTTGGAGAGGGTTGTTTACTAGTTTATGAGCAAAGGTGAATTGAGTTTGGTGTAGGAGTTGTGGGAGTTCAAGCCAGTCAAGGTCTCTAAGGGAGACACAGTATTGGCTGCAGTAAGAGGCACCAGTGGCAAATTTTGCGATTTTATTGTAGCAGGCTTCGAGTTTGTGTAGGTCTGACTGTCTAAGATTTGTAAGTATAGGTGATGCGTAGAGTAGGGTGGAGATTAGTTTGGAATTGGCTATAGAGATTCTTGCTGGTTTGGTGAGGTATTGGTGGTTTCTATGTAAGGCACCCAGTTTTTTGTGAACTTTTTTATTGTTAGTGATATGTGGGTGTCAAATTTGAGATTGTTGTAAATCTGTACACCAAGTAGTTTTGTGTGAACTGTTGGTGAAATTGAGGTATTATCCTTGGCTTGAATAGTGAAGTGTGGGTTGTTTGGGGTTGGTTTGGAGGATTGGAAGATGAGGAGTTTGGTTTTATTTGGATTGAGGAGAAGCTGGGAATTAGATAGCCAGCTTTCAACTGAAGAGAAAGATTCTTGGGTGATCTGTTGGAGTTCTGTTAGAGTTCGAGCAGAGTAGATGAGGGTGGAATCATCTGCATACTGTATGAGGGAGGCATGTTTGGTGGCAGTGTGCAGATTATTGGTAAAAAGGGAGAAAAGTAGGGGGGCCAATGATGGAGCCTTGGGGAACCCCGAGAGTAACAGGGAGATGAGTGGATAGATTGTTATCCCAGATGACTGATTGCTGGCGGCCTTGTAGATAGCTGTGAAGCCAGTTTATGGCTGGTGTGGAGAAAGAGAGGTCAGCTAGAGCAGAGAATAGTAGATTGTGTGAGGAGAGGAGGCCATTGTTTTGTGATGGAGGATAGTGTTGGTGAAGTCGAGGAGAGTTGTTGTGCTGTGGTGTGGTCTGAAACCATGCTTGGTATTGGAGAGGAGGTTATTGTTAAGGAGGAATTTGGAGACCTGTGATTTGATGCATTTTTCGAGTATCTTGGAGAGAGGGGAGCAGATGGCAATGGGGCGGTAGTTGGAGAGGTCAGTGGAGGGGCCACCTTTGTGGAGGGGAATGATGTGTGATATTTTCCATAGTGTGGGTACATAGGATTCAGATATGGAGCGGTTGATTAATATGGAAATAGGATAAGCAAGGACATCAGCTGCTATCTTTAGGTATTCAGCGGGCAGGTAGTCGGCTGCTAGTTTTGCGGGTTTTAGTTTTGTCAGCAGTCTTTTCATGTAGGAGGTGGGTACTGAGGAAAGAAAGAAGGTAAGGAGGGGTGATTTTGGGTTGGGTGAGGGGGGAATTAGTGTAGGGAAGTGTTTTTTGTTAGGGATAGAACGGATTCTGTGAAGTGTATATTGAAGGAATCAGCAATGCTGCTGGTGGAGAGAGGGGTGGTTGTTAGGGGGGTGCTTACTTTTCCTGGGCAGAGTTTAGAGTGAATTGTAGACCGGAATTGCTTGGGGTTGTTTTGGGGTGAGTTTAGGGATGTCAGATAGAAAAGGGCTTTGTCTGCTTTTACTTGCTTTTTGACGTTGTTATGTAGTTCAAGGAAGAGTTGCCTATCTGAGGGGTTTTTGGTTGTGCGCCAGCATTCCCATGTTTTATCCCTGGTTTTCATAAGACCCCTGGTGTTTTTTTTGTAGCCAGGGGGAGCTCTTAGTTCTGATTCTGGTGTTTCTCAAGGGGGCATGGGAGTTGAGCATGTTGAGTAAGGTACTGTTAAAGAAATGAACTGCTTTGTCTAGGTTGAGGTACTTTAGAGGTGACCAGTTTACGTTCTGGAGGGAGGAGGTGAAGGAGTTGGTGTTAAATTAGCTTTGTTGCGAATAAGTCTGTGGGTAATGGGTTTGCAATCATTAATGTGATTTTTTAGTAGGAAGGTTGGAGAATGGTCACTGAGGGAGTCAGATAAACAGCCTGCTAAGTTGGTGTGAGGGGCTTTGTTAACTAAGACCCAGTCTAGAATGGTGTGGTTATTGAGGTTTTTATTGATCCTAGTGGGGGTTTGTATTAGCTGAGAGAAACCATGGAGATTTAGGTGGAGGGCTGGGTGGTTGCTGTTGCAGGATAGCCAATTGATGTTAAAGTCCTGGAGGATGATAGTTTCTTGGGATAGGGAGAGATCAGCCCGGTCTAGTAGGTTTTCAAGGGGAGGTATATTTTGGCCGGGTGGGAAATAGCACCCTAAAATGTTGATTGATTTTTTAGGGTTTAATTTGAGGGTGGTGTAAAGTATTTCTTCCTTTTCAAACTGGGGAGCTGATTTGGTGAGAATTTGGATATTGAGGTGGTGTTTGTACAACAGTGTCACACCTCCTCCTTTTCTGGATAGTCTGTCCTTATGGAGGATGTTGTATCCAGGTAGGAGTATTTCTTCACTTTTGATGTGAGGTTTGAGCCACGATTCGGTTAAGATAAGGATGTCAGGGGAGAAGAGGCTTATGTAGGCATGGAGGTCTTGGATTTTATTACAAATGCTTCTGCTGTTAAGAGACATAATGAGGAGGTCATTTGGGTATTTGTTGCTTGTGATATGGGTGATGGGGGAGTTGGTTGGAAGGGGGTTTGTGGAGATGTTGGTGTTTGTGGGGCCAGGGTTGGGGTTTAATTTGTTTTAAATTAAACAAACATTATTTATTTCATCAATCTTTTTTATAGAAATCAAAAAAATATGTTTTGCATACCTGTAAATTTCTTTTTTCCCCCTCTACAACCATCCACTACAGCTTAGTTAAAATAGAGGGAACTAAGGTGACACTATCCCCCATACAGACTGCAAACTACAGTTTCTATTTGTATTCCGTGTAAGAGCCTAGTGAACTTCTGTTTTCAGCTTTATATTTGGAATAGCTGTATTTTTAGTAGATGGTGGATGATTAAGAATTGTATTTAGAGTACCTGCAGCAGCTGAATAGTAGTTTTCTAGGTTGCTCAGTCACTGAGCAGAGTTCAGATAAAAAAAGAGAAATATGAATGCAAACAAATAACAAGAGAGCTGTACATAGAAAAGTATTTATTTCCATATATAATACACGTACACACCCATATAATAAACATATATATATATATATATATATATATGGGTCTACTACTAATTACCGACACGACGATTCCCCGACAGAAAACTCACCGACGCCAGATGACCGACAGGTAAGTGTACCGACAGGGTGATTTGCCGACAGCGGAAAGACCGACAAGGGAATGTGCGATCGCAACGCGGTAAGTGTGCGATGGTGACGGAGTTAGGAGCGGTCAGGTAAGTGCTCGAGATTGTGGGATGTCTGGTTAGGCTGTGGGAAAGGTGAGTGTGTGTTCGTGTCGGAGGTATGGTTCGGGTAAGGTAAGTGTGTGCTAGTGATGGACTGTAGTTTAGGGACGGGTTAAGTGAGTTAGGGTTAGGGTGCAGGTAGGTGATGTGTGCGTTAGTGTCGGAGCTTGGGCTAGGGGTGGGTTAAGTGAGTTAGGGTTAGGGTGCAGGTAGGTGAAGTGTGCGTTAGTGTCGGAGCTTGGGCTAGGGGTGGGTTAAGTGAGTTAGGGTTAGGGTGCAGGTAGGTGAAGTGTGCGTTAGTGTCGGAGCTTGGGCTAGGGATGGGTTAAGTGAGTTAGGGTTAGGGTGCAGGTAGGTGATGTGTGCGTTAGTGTCGGAGCTTGGGCTAGGGGTGGGTTAAGTGAGTTAGGGTTAGGGTGCAGGTAGGTGAAGTGTGCGATAGTGTCGGACCTTAGGGTTAGGGTTTGGGTCAGGGCTAGTGTGTATGCTATGTAGTGTCGCGTGTTGTTTACGTTCCGTGTGTCGGTGTAATGGTGTTCGGTGTTTTGCGTTGTCGGGTTTGTGTGTTGTCGGTCATCTGGCGTCGGTGAGTTTTCTGTCGGGGAATCGTCGTGTCGGTAATTAGTAGTAGACCCATATATATATATATATGTATGTATATATGGTTCCCCTTCATAATATCGAATAATTAATGCTCGAAATTCAGTAACTCGAAATTATAAAGTCAAACCACCAGAAATCCCGAAACCCACAAGCACGAAAACAAAAAAACCCCAAACATACAGAACACATACACCACACAACACGCACACCATAAAACCCACATAACATAAACTATAAGCCCTATAGTACATGTACGCAGGGGGGCAAGCCCCCCTGCACCCCCCACACCCCCCTACTTATATATGCTAACTCCGAGATCGCACTAATACAGAAAAAAAAAGAAACACCCCACAGACATTATAAACTGCCTCACACACAAACACATACATAGACACATCCAACACTCACACTCATACTCCCACCTCCCTACCCTAACCCATATGCACAACTTGCAAAAAACACACACTCGCTTACCTTCACTTCTGTAAAACATCCCAACTCACATACTTCCCGTCCTGTAGCTGACATGCATAAGCATGAATTTGAGATATTTGAATTCACGCTTATGAAGCTTCTGCATTTTTGACTTTACAGTCTCGAGTTACTGAATTTCGAGCATTCAGTAATTAGGGATTGTGAAGGGGAACCATATATATATATATATATATATCCACACACACACACACACACACACACATATATCTATCTACATATATGTGTGTGTATGTATATGTGTGTGTGTGTGTGTGTGTGTGTGTGTGTGTGTGTATGTATATATATATATATATATATATATATATATATATATATATATATATATATGTATAGCTAGATATGTGTGTGTGTGTATAGATGGATCTACTTTTCTTCATCGAAATTACATTATTTTGAAAAAGAAAATTATGACTCCACTTCCGCGAAAGTGCACTTCAGCAAAAGTGCACTTTCACGAATAAATAAACAAAATAAACATTAAAAACACAGTTTTACAGGGGGGCAAGCCCCCCTACACACTCCATGTGGGGGGCTGCACTCCCACACCCCTGCTACTTAAATATAGTAACTCTGAGATCACACTACAGTGGGGAAAAGGATATATTTCCTTATCCCCACTGTACTGTGCTTCGGTGAATCGGCATTTGCAAAAGTGCACTTTCGCAGAAGTGGGGTCATACTTTTCTTTTTTGAAGTAATGTCATTTTGATGAAGAAAAGTAGACCTGTATAGATATATACATATTTATATTTACACACACATATATACACACACACACACACACACACACACACACACACGCATAGATCTATCCTTGATTACTTTTGTTGAATATACAGATTTATTCATGATATTTCTTTCTTCCAGGGTCGTGAATCTGGTACCATTCAGAAGTACAGTCTTCCTAATGTTGGATTGATCCAAAAATATGCTGTAAATTGTCGTGCATATCAGTTGTCTCTTAACTGTAATTCCAGGTAATAATATTATATTATTTAATTTGACTATAACTGGATATAGTCATTTGCTTAGACACATTTGTTTTTATCTAAATGCAAGATTCGGTTAGGGGCCATGCTTTACACATTCTGTATCTTGTGTATCTTGGCACTTACTCTTCACTGTTTGAATGTGTGTGTGTGTGTGTGTGTGTGTGTGTGTGTGTGTGTGTGTGTGTGTGTGTGTGTGTCTCTATATGCCTGTTTGGACATGTATAGACACACACACACACACACACACACACACACACACACACACACACACGCACATATTGATGTAACATAAGCAATGTGTGTGTATGTGTGTAATAGAGCATGCTTCTTATACCCTGAAATTAGGAAAAAGAAAGGCCTTATTGTAGCAACTTTCATATGAATATACCTATAATAAACTCGTTATACTAAGGTTTATATGTAAGAAACCTGTTATTAGTGAGGGCTGCACTGCTGGACAGATGGTAGCTAGCACAGAAGTGCACTGGAAGCCTACCTGCAGGTTCTAAAGCTGTAAGCACAGTCTGTGCTTCCATGCAAACAGCAAAAAATGTGGAAGAGCAAAGTGTATAAAGGTTTTAAAGCTGACTGTTGACTGTATAGTGAACTTCACTTCTGGTTGCTGCTTGTGTGGCAGTTTGAAGTGTGTGAAAGCTTTCATAGCCAGCAGCCACTTTTGTTTGTACTTTTTTCATTTTTTTAACTTCTAATACATCAGAGAGGCTAAAACTCCCCTTGTATTACAAAGAGTTATGATTAAGTTGCCAATTGTAACCATTTGTTAATCTTTTCACAAAATGGATTCAAGAAATTTAGCCCTCAGTCAAAAGTTGACTTTTTTAAATGTATTTCTCATATGCAGCAAGAGCTTGAGTATGATCCATAAACCAGTCATAAATAGGAGTTTGTACCAGAAGACAGTAACATTCTGCTTTCTGGCATCATGCAGTATTCAGTTGTTAACACTAATATGAAGTAGTTCCATACAAAAGTTGTAATGTTTTCAAGTGAAACACCAAGGCACTGTCCTTTTGCATGTTTCCTTTCTCTGTCTACTTATCTGTGAGCACTTATTTTTGAAGGATATTGTAGTATTTTGTCAATAACTCCATCAAAACAATTTCAAAAGAGCAGGTGCACAGAAACAGAAAAAATAATCAGGTTTATTCATCCCATTAAAAACTTTCAAGCACATATTGCCTACACATTCTAATTATAACCTGAATATGCGTAAAGTTATGGCTGTCTGTTTGATAGCACCTTGGATTGATTTTAAAGTGTGCATATAAGTGAATAGCTGATAAGACGAGTTCTAGTTGTTAACCCAGATTACCCAGGTTTGAGTAGTGCCTTGAGCACTGGAACAGTGGCAACAGATAGGATGGAAGTGACCAGCCCATACTAACTTTCCCTCCTTGGAGAGGGGGACGTGACGTCCCCACTGTACTATTTATCTCAACTAGAGGGTACTGCAGATAGCAGTTATTGGGTGACTGAGGCACGTTGCATGTAAGCCAGGAGGTAGTATGGGGTGGATGAAAGTCCAGTTGAGCAGTAGCACTAATGTGGCTTGTCACTTACTGTGTGGGTGGGATTAAGTGGAGAAATCAAGGACTCTCAGTTCTCCTATGGAATTAATAGGAAGATAGCCTCTCACCTCTGTCAAGAACATATAAGCCAGAGAGCTTTCACACTGACTGATAAAAGAATGGGGTGGCTATTGCTGTAGTAGGAGAAATACTCATCTCTCCTGTTAGGAGAAAAGACCATATTACTACAGAGGCTGTTAAAATGTGGCCTGAAGGTGCACTCCTACAGCTAGAGGATTGCTTTGAAAGAATTAACTGGGACATTTTCGAGGCTCAGGATCTGGAAGTGTACACATCAACGGTACTCTGCTACATAAAAACCTGTGTTGACAATGTCACTGTCAGCAAGTACATTCATGTGTACCCTAATCATAAGCTCTGGATGATGAAGGAGGTCAGATTTGTTCTCAAGCACCGCATTATAGCCTTCATGTCTGGCAACAGAATCCTTTATAGTATGGCTAGAGCCAATTTAAAGGAAGCCATCGGAGAGGCTAAAGCAGCCTATAAAAGCAAGAGAGGATCACTTCACCAACAAGAAACCACGGCGACTAAGACAAGGTATTCAGCACATTACTAATCATAAAACCAATAACTGTACATATGCTGATGTGGATGCCTCGATGGCAGAAGAACTTAATTATTTCTTTGCCTATTCTGAGGTGGAAACAGCAAAGACAGTCACGCCTAGGCACCAGCCAATAGACCACAGCAATCTCATGTCATCTACATCAACCTCCTACAACCATACTTTCACAGTACAAGAGCATGATGTAAGCCATGTGCTCAAAGCAGTTAATCCAAGAAAGGCTGCTGGCCCTGATGGAGTGACGGGATAGGTGCTGAAAGAATGTGCGGACCAGCTTTGTGGGGCCTTTACAAAGATCTTCAACCTGTCTCTGTCTAAGTCTACTATTCCATCTTGTCTGAAGTATATTACAATTATTCCACTGCCATAGAAACCTGTCATCAATGACTACTGTCCAGTGGCACTTCCAATCGTTATGAAGTGTTTTGAACTGGTCCTGCGGTACATCAAGGACAAGACTACCAGTCATCTCTGATACAAACTGGTATGCTTACAGAGCAAATTGATCTGTGGAAGATGCCATCTACACTGCTTTGCACACTTTGCCATCTTGAACAGCATAGGAGCTATGTGAGGATGCTCTTTGTAGACTTTACTTCATCTTTTAATACAGTTATCCTGGATAAACTGGTCACTAAGCTTGCTGGTCTAGGACTTTCACAACCTGCCTGCCATTGGATTAAAGACTTTTTGACTAACTGTCCTCAGATGGTTAGACTAGGCCCGTACCTCTCCTCTACTTTCATGCAAAACACTGGCATCTCAAAAGGCTATGTGCTGAGCCCTCTTCTGTATACTTTTTATACTCACGACTGTGTCCCCTCTCATTCTACTAATACCATCATTAAGTTTGCAGACAACACAGCAGTGATTGGACTTATTTCAGGAGGAGATGAGACAGCATGTAGAGATGAAGTTCAAAGACTGACAGCAACGTGTACCGAGAACAACCTTGGTCTGAACTTTGCCAAAACAAAAGAACTCGTAATTGACTTCTGGAGGCACAATGCAGATCACAACCCAATATACATCAATGGTGACTGTGTGGAAAGGGTTCCTGTTTTCAGGTTTCTCAGTATACATGTGGCAGAAGATCTCTCTTGGTGCATATATACCACACAGATGGTCAAGAAGGCACAGTACAGACTCCATTTCTTGAGGATCCTCAGGAAAAACAAATTGCAGAAGAGGCTCCTGGTGTTCTTTTTTTACTGCTCTTTTATTGAAAGTGACTTGACATACTGCATTTCTACATAGTATGCCAACAGATTGGCGGCAGACAGGAAGACCCTTTAGAAGATCATGTATTCTGCTCAGGAAATTATTGGCTGCACACTGCTCTCTTTGGAGGAACTCTTCAGCTCTTGCTGCCTTAGCAGGGCAGCCAACATCTTGAAAGACCCTTCCCACCTTGGACATCATCTGTTTGAGCTGCTGCCTTCTGGCAGATGGTTCAGGTTCATTCCATCGCAGACAGACT
This sequence comes from Protopterus annectens, assembly GCF_019279795.1. Lineage (NCBI taxonomy): Eukaryota > Metazoa > Chordata > Ceratodontiformes > Protopteridae > Protopterus > Protopterus annectens. The sequence continues at coordinate 1,226,046,850 of NC_056725.1, forward strand.
TAAGAACAGTTTTTATCCCAGAGCCATACAAAAACTGAATAATGCTAAATACTCACACAGTGATTTTGACCAGCATAGACAATAGTCAGTCTGATGTTGTCAATCTTCACGTAATCCTTAACTGTGGGCTCGGTTCCGTGCCTTAGAAATGACTCTGCTGTTATTCCAACTCACGCCTTCTAAAAGTCTAAAGTTAAGCTCTACCAATAATGCTCCTCATCAAATCTCCTCAGATCTCGTTTGCCACTTTGTGGTGCGAGACGAGTTCTCGCCTATCTTTGGAGCATTAGCTGGTTATTTATAACTGTAAGCTAGTTTTTTCCCTTATTTTCTGTATTCTTTCTGTCTATACTACCCTCACTCCTTTATACAATTTCTAGGGTGTGAGTGTGTGTGTTTTCTCTTGTTTTTACCTTTAGATAGTTCTTCTTAATTATCATCATTGGTACTTTCTCCCCTTTACCTTCAGGTAACTCTTTTTACCATTGCTGGTATTTACTTTCTCTTCCCTTTTCTTTCTACCTACTTACTTATATAAATAAATAAATAAAAAAGCCCATTTTTCCATTGTTTTCCTAGTACGACAGCGCATGTGTGTGTGTGTGTGTGTGGGGGTGGGGGGTATTTTGTGGCCTTAGTTTTTAGTTATGGCCGACAAACCCTCCAGAAGCACCTTTGGTTTCAAGAGATGCCAAAAATGTGAAAGAAAGATGCCTAATTTGGATGAGCACACTCTGTGTGTGTATTGCGTCGGTGTGGTCCATCTACAAGAAGACTGTGCAATCTGTCACACTTTTCACTCTAGAACCATAATAGATTGCAGAAATAAACTTATCCTAAAAGTTTTTTTAAAACTTGACTCTGAAGAGGCCTTATCTGGAGCAAAAACTGTGCCAGTTCTTCTTCTTCCTCCTCTTCCAAACTGAAAAAAAGTGAAATCAGTCAGTTCCAGCACGCTTCTCGGAACTGATTTCTAAAATGGCCAAGTCCCCACGGTGCCGACAGCCTCCTTGGCAATGGTGGCCAAGATATTCAGTCCTTGATGCCATCTGCACTGACCTCTTCAGAATAAATGCCCTCAGTACCAGTACCGATGCAGGCAACATCAGTACCAACATCCTTAAAACATACTCTCCTTTTGGTACCAACCGAGCACTCAGAACTGAAGAACACTTCGATTAAAATTTTACCTCGTACATCATACCCCCCTCAATAGATCCCTTTCTGGACTGTGCCCCCAGTCCTTTTGTGAAGAGATGGCCAACAAGATCTCCATCGTCCTCCTTTGTTTGTTGCAGCAAGAGTTTGTCTGAATTTGATATTATGAGACTGGCGAACCAGCTCCTTATGGCAAGGGGCTTGCCTCCTTCCATGGTTCCTAGCATTGATTGCTCTAGAACCTTATCTTCTTCCACACCTCTACCTATTCCTCCTTCGGCTCCAGCTGAGATTTCAGAGCCCTTGGTAATAATCTTCCTGGCTCTGACTGTTTCGGTGCTGGTCAGAGCTCCTTCTCCAACATGGATAGCTACCCAGAGTTCTTCCAGTTTGTTGGAACTGGAGACCTCCTGGGATCGGGGCTTAGTTGCCGGTTCCTGGAGGGGGCAGGGTTCGACTTTGATACTTTTGGAGCCCTCCATAACCATCGGTGCTTCAGCATATGTAAGCTCAACCCTGGCTTCAGAGGCAGCCGCCTTGGTGTGGGGTGGGACCACGGTTCCGAAGGAGTCTATTTCGGTTACGGGCTCCCATCCCTCTATAGGGGCGGGATGGGCCTGCCTTCCAGGCCATGGAGAGAGCTTTGTCCATTGTGAACAAACAGTCTATGCCTTCCCTGTCGAACCTCCAGTCTCTTCCGTGGGACAGAGGGCACAAAAGTCTCAGGATCAAACCACATCGGTTATTTCACCTTCGGATACCTCTGAGGAACACCCCACCAAAGAAGTACCTTTGAAGAGAAAATGCAAGAGGAAGTACTTAGACTCCCCTGAAGAGTCCTTCACAGAAGATACTGATTTCAGTGAGTGGAAAGGTTCCCCTAAGTAACCCCCTGAAGATGTTTCCTTTGGGGATATCCTAGAGATCCTAAAACAGAGGGGTGGCTGGACTTCCCTCCAGCCTTCCTGGGAGGAATCGGTATACCTAGAGGCTTTTCGTGCCCAGCCCTCTACCTCTTAGATCTCTCTACCCACTGACAATCTCATTAAGTTGATCACTCAGCAGGCATGGAAGATGTCAGACTCTATCGAGCCGATCCTAAGGAGACCTGACCGTATCCTGTCTGCCCTTCAGGATCAGCAACACTGGACCAAAGGAATTCCTGTGCATGCTATGGTGGTAACAGCAGCTACTAAGAAGGAACTTGCTGAGGAAAGTCCAACTATCCATCCTCCTAATAAAGAGTCTAGGGCAACTGATAGATTTGGGAAGCATGTATACACTTCATTGACTTTGACTCTCGAGTCCTTGAATTACATGGCATATTTTACAAGACTTCAAAGAGAGATTATTAAAGAGCTAGTAGGAGCAGTAGTTCAAGGAGTCTGAGACAAAGTGGCTTCTCAGTTTCCCACCCTAGAATCTATTTCCGACTCGTCAATGAAGCTAATTGCACATGCTGCTGAAGGAACGACTAGAGCTGCAGGGTCAGGCATAGCCGTCAGAAGACCCGCCTGGATGCGATTATGTGATTTCATGGAGCCATTTAAGTCTTCTTTCGTCAACGCTACATTTGACAGAATGTCTCTATTTGTCTATTTGGTCCCAAAGTTAAAGAGCCTCTGGCCAGAAGTGAGAAAGATGGGAAGACTCTATCTGCTGTGTGCATATGCTTTTCTACTCCTCAATGGCCTTATTCCAGGAACCAGAGAAGTGGAAGGCTATGGTTCAAGACGTCACAAGGGCCTTTCCAGGACTCACATGACAATGACTTCCTCCGGGGCAGAGGGAAGAGTAATAATGGAAGACGCCACACAAGAGGCAGGGGTGGACTGCAGAATCAGGGTTCCAGGGATTCTTTCCCTGGTAACTCCTATCAGTGCTCCTGAAAGGAGGCCTGATTGCCCAGTGGGGGGTGATTATCCCTGCACCAGTCTGCCTGGCTAAGGAAAGCAATGGACAGTCGGGTGCAGAAGATTATAAGCAGAGGTTACAATATCCCTTTTTCAGGAAAAACAAAACGACAAAAAAGAATCTCAGACATTCCACCCAGTCACAGGGATGCAGCAGTCTTAGAAATTCAAAAACTGCTCAACAAGAGTCATCCAAACAGTCCCACCAGACAAGAAAAGATCTGGGATTTACTCAAGATTCTTTTTAGTGCCAAAAAACAGGGGACTGGAGACCAATTCTGGAACTCAGTCATTTGAACAAATCAGTTCAGCAAACCAAATTCTGAATGGTCTTGGTTCAGCCTATACTACCTTTCTTGGAAAAAGACAATTGTATGTGCTTAATAGATCTTCATGATGTGTATTACCATATAAAAATAGACAAGCGGTGCAGAAAGTTTCTGCGCTTCCGGCTAGGAGTCAAGTCATTATTACTTCAGGGCACTGCCCTTTGGTCTCACCACAGCCCCCAGGGTGTTCACCAAGTGCATGGCAGTGGTAGCAGCTCATCTCAGACTGCCAGGATTCCGAGTGTTTCCATTATCTAGACGACTGGCTCCTTACCGTTCCCACCAGGCGTCAACTTGTAAAGGCACAAGATTATACTCTTTTCCTTTCTTACAGCTTAAGAATCACTATAAACCATGAAAAATCCCATTTAGAACCATCCCAACAGCTGGAGTTCATTGGAGTTATGCTCAACAGGGGTTGGGAGGGTGGCCTAATGGTTAAGGTGTTTGCCTTACAAACGCAAGGTGCAGGGTTTGAGTCTCACAAGGAATAATTGGCTAGGCCTAAAATGGCTCGCAAGGGCAGTTAGGTTAGTACTAACCTATGAACGAGTCTATAAACTCATATGACATATACCCAACTGCAATAACTTAGTTGTTTTTACTGTATTGTATTGTATTATTTTATTTATTTATGTTCATTGTATGTGAATGCATCTTTGGATTGCTAAAAATTTTGTTGCACTTGTGCAATGACAATAAAGGAATCTTATCTTCATGCTACTTCTGTAAAGTACACAGGGCACTGACACCATTGCCATATGTCATGTGCTCTAATTTTATCTTCTCACAGTTTTACAGTTCCAGATCCTTTATTCATACCAGATTTTCATATTCGCAGTGGCTCATGCTGTTCTATCATTTTTCATTTCCATCAGATTTTTTTTTAAAGAAGCTGAATACATTTTCCAAATATTTTAGTAAGGTCAGTTGTCTTTTTGTTTAACCTATTAACAGCTGAGCATTTTCAGAAAGTCTCTACCCAGAATGGTGGCTGCTTTGGGTTGTTTTTGATCCTTGTATATAAATGGGTGTGTCTCCAAAATGGTTCATCATTTATTAATGGCGTTTTTTGGGAATGTGACTGGCATAATACCTATGAAACATCTGTAGATTAGTCTTCTACCCTCAAAAGTAAAGGAGCAGCTGCATTTTGAATTTTAATAAAAAAAGTTTAATGTAATTTTTTATACCTCAACATATGCAAAGAATAAACATATCACTTTTATACATAAACACATAATAATTTTACGTCTGAAATCATATTACCATTGTATTTTTTGTAATTTTGGTAATATTTATTTGGTTTACTCTAAAGAGAACTAAGGGCTAGTTTATGGAGACTGTAACAGTGAAAATAACCAAGGATCCTATAGATATTAGAAATAGTTTGGAACTTTTATGAAAATTTATATAAAGCAGAAAAATGTGGAAATCAAAAAAATGTACAAATGGAAATATTTATGGAAGAATCAAGTATGTCAAGGTTAAAAGTAGATGAGGCTCAATTACCAGCAGCCTAGGATAGGAGGAGATGAGATAAAAAATGGAGATGTATAACCAATCTGTAGGCAAGCCGTTAGGAATGGATAGTATTCCTGTGGAAGTTTGGAGGCTATGAGTGGAAAAAGTGATAACGATCTGGAAGGTTTTGTTTAACAGAATTTTAAAAGGAGGAGAAGCACCAACATCCTGGAAGAAAGCAGTGGTGGCTGTAATACCTAAAGATGGTAAAGATCCATGAGATCCAGCTAAATATAGGCTCATTTTGATTTTAAACCATGATTATAAAGTGCTTATGTCTATAATGTCTAAAAGAATGGCAAAGGTGAAGCCAAAATTGATAGATGTGGATCATTGTGAATTTGTGGAGGGGAGGCAAACATTTGATAATATTAATAGAGCGATGATGATCCAGACTGAAACAGAATGTAAGTTGTTAGTGGGTCTTGATGCAGAGAAAGCATTCAGCAGAGTAAACTGGGATTTTGCAAGTAGGGCATTAGACATATTTTTATTCCCTGACAAAATAATAAGGTTATTTAGGAAGATATGTGAGAGATCAGAAGTGAAAATTAAATTGGGGGGGTACTCACT